>NC_061075.1:5058918-5358918 GCF_021917145.1 Hypomesus transpacificus | reverse complement strand
GAATGAACATTGTTTGCTCCACTCCCTAGTTACTCTATCATCCTAGTTGAGATTGCTACTCGCTCTGACCTTATCTCAGTGAGTATGAAATACCCACTTTTAGGCTAGTGGACTTGGTGTTTGTAAACCTGTTTTGTAAACAGTGTCTTCTTATGCAACCCACTGACCAGGACCAAAATGAAGGGGTCAACATGGATATCATGTGGCGGCCTCCACTGCCTGAAATGAAAGCTGGGAAAGCGGACACCGACTGTCCTAATCGAGGAGACTACTGTGAGGTCTGTTACAGGATTTAGAATTTGGGTTGACGGTTTATTCGTTTATTTGTTCAGTTCTTTTAGAAAAAGAAATACAGATCAACACTATCATACTCTGACTCTACTTTGATGTCCAATGTGTTAGCCAATTGACTACAATACAGCCAAACTCCTTTCTTATTGACAGCTAATCAAGAAGTGCTGGTCCCATAACCTCACTTTGAGGCCAACGTTTGACCAGGTGAAGAAGATACTGGATAAGATGAACCCACACAAAGTTAGCCCTGTCGACATGATGATGAACCTGGTAATTTACTGTAGGGGTGTGACATAATTGTTTGTTAAAAAATACAACAACAAATTGATGAGTACAAATATTTCTTCAAAATATATATATGGTAGTTTTAAGACATAAAAAAACCCATCACAATCTGTTATTTACAAAAATTCTATCAGTTATTAAATAAATAAATAGATCAATACATTTGCGTTATTTAGTTCCCGCTGACAATATTAAATCAGATTTGGCTTGTAATCAGATATGTTCAATGTATGTTTCAAATCCATTGTGATTGTTAAGTAACACAAATTAAATGTTTAGAAAATCCTTCCTTTCTAGATGGAGAAATACAGCAAGCATTTGGAGGCCATTGTAGCTGAAAGAACACAAGATCTTCTTCAAGAGAAACAGAAGACAGATCGCTTGCTTTACAGTAAGTCAGTAGGCTACATCAAGAGGACTTGGAGTGTATAATTCTTCTATGCATAAATGTATTACAGTCATTTTATTTTTTCCAATAATTGCTGCCATCTAGTGGTAAAAATATGATGCCAGCAGTTTTGTAAAATGTTAACGGCTCTCAGGTATGCTACCAAAGCCAGTGGCTGATGACCTCCGGCAGGGTCGTACAGCAGAGGCACAGAGCTACTCCAACGCAACTGTCTACTTTAGGTAAGTGATACTGAAGGGTCTTCATCAATAGCCTACCAACCCAATAGTTTAGCTTTTTATTTTTATTTGTTTTGAAAAATACACTTTTTATTTTCCTCATTGGGAACAGTGACATAGTGGGTTTCACACAGCTGTCTGGTGCCAGTACTCCCCACCAAGTGGTGAACTTTCTCAACCAGCTCTACACAACCTTTGATGACATAATTGACAAATACGACGTGTACAAAGTGGAGACAATTGGGGATGCTTGTGAGTATTTTTTGCATGAAGCACGCATTGGCTATGTCTGTCTGTATGTCTCACTTATCTCTCTTTCTCTTCTTCCCTTTGTGTAATTTCTGTCTTTCCAGACATGGTTGTTTCTGGTGTTCCCAATGAAAACGGCATAAACCATGCAGGTGAAATTGCCAGCATGGCCTTGGACCTGGTCAATGTTTGCCATGCCTTCAAAATCCCCCACAAACCCACCACCCAGCTAAAGATACGAGCAGGCATCCACTCAGGTACTCTCTGCCTGAAACCTTTCTATGTTATAATCTCATTGCCTGAATGAAATTTGAAAAACAAATTATGACTGGTATGATTTTTTTCATTTATGATCTGAGACACATTTACAACCATGATGTGTACATTTCTTTTTTCATAGGACCTGTTGTCGCAGGTGTTGTAGGGACCAAAATGCCTCGGTACTGTTTATTTGGTGACACGGTGAACACGTCTTCACGGATGGAATCAACAAGTGAAGGTACTCAGGCAAAAATGAGATTACGGTACATTACTTTAATTAATATCTGTATCCAGGTTGAATATTTTAAAAGAGCGTGGGAGACACGCTAAAAATAAAATCTCCTGTTTGTTTTGTTCAAGCCAAGGTTAAGTGTATTGTTCATAGGGCAGCTAATGACGTTGACTTTAAAAGGGCCACAGAATGAGTCCCTGTGCGAAGCTCGATTTCCTTTTTCTCTGTCTTCCTGCACCCTGCAGAGCAGTTAGGGAAGGGGGGGGGGGGGCATTTATGTACACTGAGCTCCTAATCCTCTGATCCAAGACAACAGGTTAATGGTGGCAAATAGGTGCTCTAGACTATCCCAGATTGGAAAAGTGAAATACAATAACAATAGATAATGTTACTACAATATGTAGATATTTCTTAAATACATTCAGTAAATAAACAAGTTGATACATCACAAATTTTTGGAGGTTTTTCTCTGCAGTTTGTAGGTCTGAATTCTTGTAATATGGCACTTATGTTAAAGAAAAGGATCCGTCTCCACCAATAGTGGGATATTGATTAAGGTTTTGGGATTTATACAACTTTGTCAGTCAACGGAGAGGAGAGAGACCAAAGACCAGACAAGAATAGTGACCAAATAAAAGAAGCAGTAATGGTTTGTTAAAAAGACTCTCTGACTCTCAGTCAGCGAGTTCATCAACAGCTGGTAGATGGAAAAGCATATTAAGGAATACAAAAAGACAGTTCTAGTATCATATCAAATGGGGCCCTGACAGCTTTCTTTCTGGTCAAGCACAGGCCATGGGAACAACAAATAAAAAAGGTGACAAATACAAATGTAACAATTATTTATTGTTCATTAATTTCTAAATATATAGAGACATCTAGACAATGACATGCTTAGAATGAGGTGACCGACGACAACAACAAAATTGCAAAACAAAAAGTACAACATACAGACTGTAATTCAAGAATCAATCAACATACAGTTGTATTATGAAGACAACAACATGACAAATGTGAAGATAACAATGGATTATATACTATAACATAATAAGATAATGTAAAGGAAGAATTTGCTGATACTTGATCTACTGATTGGGATTACATTCAAATGGCAATTTGTCCCATTACTCCGATGCATACTTCTTTGTTATGTCCCCAGCCCTTAAAATACAGGTAAGTGGAGATACTGCTGAGCTGCTTCACACTCTAGGAGGGTATGTCCTGACTTGCAGGGGATCACTGAATGTCAAGGTAAGCTAACAATAACTAAACAAAATAAAATATGTCTTTAGTATGTATATTTAAATATTGTTATCCAATTAAAGATGAGGAGTAAGTGACATACTATAAATAAGCAATCCCTGCCTCTTAGTTTAGATACATATATGTGACAGACTGTTCACTATTCTTTACTACAATGGGAATTAGTCAAGCTACAGGTGAGCACTGTTTCAGCCATTTTCATGTGAGATTCCATTGATTTCTTTGTGTATTTGCTTATGTGTACAGGCTCTAGATCTAAATTATGTTGGATTGTTCACTAAACTCACTAATATTCTATAAACATTTGAGAATTTTGCATTTGTATATTTGAGGGAGATTTGATACTATTTGTAATTATTTTTTATTAAAGGCTTTGTGGGTCTTTCTGATATTCCCTTTATTGGTCTCCAGAATATTTCTTAAAGCAATGACCCTACACCCCATTTGAATAGAAGGATTTAGTTATAGCACAGGGTTGATACTGACTTATGAAATACAGGTTGGAACAAAAGGTCGGGTGGGGGGTAGGGGAGACATTGGTCCTATGAGATGGGACCCCATACTTCTTTCTCATTGGAAGACTGTATGTCTCAATAAGGGTCTGGCCTCAGCAGCTGAGTACACATATCCCCTAGCATTCTGTATTCATGAAGATGCACATGCTCTCCAAACACTGTCCCTCTTTATTAAGAGACACACTCAACTGGTAGAGATGCTATGGACAGAAGAGACTGCGAGACAGACATACTTTGTGTTTTGTTCTTCCAGGGTAAAGGTGATATGACAACATGGTGGCTGGAATCAAAGAGAGAAGAGGATACAGACCCTGTGCTTAAAGCAGCTGACTTCAGGAGTGTCCCTGTACCAGTTAGCAACTAGTCAACAAGCCATATGTACCACAGTAGGTTTTACCCAGTTCAATTAGAGTATTGTTCAATTAAAACCTGACATATACAGTTTCCAGAGCTTTAAGACTCCTAAAGCTACAGTATGTTGATAATCTGATCTGTGGAAAGTACATTCATTAGTATTGTGTTAGTATTTGTTTATGTATTCTAACTGGAAAATGTATGAAGAGATGCAAACAACAAGGTATTAGAATCAGTCACCTACACATTTTACCTTTACCTGGGTACCCATCCGATTGTCTTAAGAAAAGTAACATAATATTTTAGGTTACACAAAGTAAGCACCTCTAAAATAATTCACAATAATAGGCACTGTATACAGGCATACTGTATAGTGAGTTGAAATTGATATCATGTGGCAGAACAAGTAAATAAAATGTATTTAATTGTGTCATTAGCAATTTGAAGATGTAAATGCAGTTACCAACTGATAATTGCTGTGTTTCCATGTTATTACAATGCATTACTTTGGTGGTGTAGTGAAGGTAGTAGTCATTTTGCATTTTGTATTTTCACACATCTCATGATTAAAGAGCCACCAAAAATAAGTAAAAGATGTAAATGAAGTAGAATTGCTCCACTCCTGTTCATCTGCATTTACTGTCAAGTAGGCCTACTAGTGAAGTAGTCTATTTTACAATTGTTCACAATTGCTAAAACACTAAACCCCATTCTCTGAATCAAATGTTCAGTGAACTAAACCAATTTGTCAAATCAGACACTCTTTTGGCAAAACTTTAAACACATTCTCATTCACTAAACACATTTTGCACTGTGATGCACTTGTGCTACAAAATGGTAAACACAAGGGGCAAACAGTAAACACAACTACAACACAGTTGTCATCTGTAAAACACAATGACTCAAAATTGTTCACACTTCTAATGGTGGTTTGGGACAATGTCACCTTTCACTGTGGTGTCTATATACAATAGTTCAACATCAACCAGCATTTTTTACTGTAAATGTTTACCTTCCACCACACAGCCCTTTTCTCAACCCAATTGAAGAGTTTTTCTCTGTGTGGCGGTGAAAGGTCTATGACTGAAACCCATATACCAGGGTCATTCTGAAAGAACTGCCACCCAGCCAACCTCAACCCTCAAGGAAGACAGGGAAAAACTCTCGGAAAAGGAGGAGAGAAAATTGAAGAAACCTTGGGAGGAGCAATTCAGTGAGGGATCCCCTCCTCCAGAGACGGTTGGCAAAACAGAGGTGCAGTACACAGGCTAAACATAGTCATACATCAGGAAAGTGTCAATGGGTGTTGAAACACCAAAATCCAGTGTTTCAAAATCCAAAATAAATTATCTTTATTGCTACGTAAATGCATTTACTGTGTATACATAAACAAATTTGTCTTTACATGGAACTACATGTCCTGGATGTTGTGTTCTCCATTTTTATGTGTCGTGTCAAATGATTGCTCCATGGTGTTTATATATTGATTTGCTGTGTTTATGATCTGACAGCATTGTTTGATTTTGAGCACAGGTTACATGGTCTGGGGGCGAGTGTTTGTTTTGCCAGAAGAGTCAGAGGTTTTGGAAAATTGAGTTTGAATATTTGGTTTTGTGTTTACAGTTTTGAGAAAATGGTTGACTGTTTCAAGAAATGTGTATTAGCAATTGTGAAAAACTGTGAATAAAGCACAGAAATTTAAATTAGTAGATCTTGATGTGTCTGTTTCATTAATATAATGCGACATGCGAAATACTGGATCTGAAAAATTAAGGTAACTTTGGGACACGCAGCGTCAGCCTTTCAAAAAATGATTCAATGGAAGGCATCAAGGTTAATTTGAAGACAAAAAAATAACTGCATTACAGGACTGCATCCCCAGGCCATGGATGTTTTGAAGGTACTACCGCTGACCCAAAGTTTGCTGTTAAGGTCAACAGACTGGGATTACAGCCAATCAAGAAAGCAGGATTTGGTTGCCTAACAACGCCTTAACAAATCACAGTACTGTTTGGCTTGTCAGTTTCTCTCCGAGTCCGGGTAGCAAGTGGACAAGCTAGCTAGTGATAGAGGCAGGTCACTAAAGCATATTTTAGAAAGACGGACAATAATTTCAAATTCTTATAATGGTATGAAAACGTAAGTGAAATTATTTGACGCATACTTGGGTTACAAATCTGATTGTATGTTTTTGGTGACCCAATTACGTTGGATTGATTGGCGCGATATAATTTTTCCAGCCAAAGCTAGAAGCTTTTTGGTTTGACAGCTGAGTTCGAGCTCTCAGTCCTCTGTCATAACACAAGGCTAGGCCACTAGGGTTAGGTTAATGCTAGTAATAGGGGCTACCTAGTACTTGTGATTGTGAAAAATGGTTGTGTTGGAACAACATTAGCTGCCTGCACGTTTCATTGTGTGTTAACGTTAGTTAATTTATTACAGCTAACTATGTCGCGTTTCAAAAAGAGGACTACTACTGTACAGTATCTGTTTCGAACTTTACATTAGTAGGCACACACAGTCTTGTTTTAGTCTCGTTCTTGGATGCTGTCCTGAAAGTTGTGTTGTGCCCCCTTTTTACTTTCAACCATGTAGTGGCCTCGTTAGCTACGTGGCATACAGTAACACCTCAAACATCTAACAAAAATTGCATGCTTTCCTTAGATGGAAGACTTGAGGGTAATTTACAGAAGCAAAAATGTAATCTGGTTTAGGAAGTGAAATAATGGCCAGTTAATTAAATGTCTGAGTAGCTAAGCCTTGTAGGCTGGCCATCTGTCCTGTGATTCCATTACATTATTACAAGTATCACCATAAGGCACTAATGGACTGACTATAAAACACAATTTCAGCTCTTAACCATTTGCTATTAAACATTTCATTTCAACATGTGATTTCATCTTAAAGAGTGTTTTTGTTTTACCTCTAAATGTTAGCTAGTTCTGAAAATCTTAGTTTAAATGTTAAATGAATAGGGTAGCCAGCTCTACTGTTAGGCTAACTAGTTTAGGAAGTCTAAAACCTCAAAAAATATTTTCTGATCGAACTGAAGTTTGCAAAGAGAGCAATGTTTAGTGGATTGACAGTCTCAAGTATTTGTCTTTTTCTGTAGAAAGGTAGGCCTACACCATATGTTTTTGATTAGGCTGCAAAAAAAAGGCAAGGCAAGATGTTGAATGTTACATTCTTAAATGTGTGCTTTATTTCACGTGAAGCTGTTGTACTTCAAACACAAATAAATGCAACTATGATATGATTAGCCTAGAACTTGAGCACAATGGCCGGATCTTGACCTTTTTTGTTATCCAGCCTAGTTCTTGTCCCATATGCCATATTGTATTGAATGAGCATCATTAATGGTAGTCGAGCTCCATTTTATGGCTCAATCTGTTGATTTAAAGACTCTCAGACATTTAATTTAATGTCTTTAAATTTACAACCCAAATTTGCCTCACTGTGCAACACAGTTCATTACCGCTGATAAATGATTTGGCTGTGACCATCCTAATCCCCCCCTTCGGTCTCATCTCTCAATTTTAGGCTAGCTTGTTTCCATTCTCTGTGATCATCCACTGCCTTGTGTAATCCCATGTGCCATGTGCACTGTTTGGTGCTGCTAATCTGAACCCTCTATTTTAGGAGCTGTCTGCGTAGGTGAATTGGTGAGCTGCATGTGTCTGCTTGCGCAAAGCTGATGATCCAGACACATTTCGTGAGCTCTGTAGGCTGTTTGTTGCCTAGAGGGTGAGGAACACACTGCAACAATGCCTGAGTCTTCAGTAGGTGAGTACTGTCTTATAAAACAACACACACATGTGTTCTGTAGTACACAGTAGATATTGTTAAATTGATGAGTTGCTTACACGAATAACCACAACTTACTCTTGTCTTGTCTCTTCATCGGTGCTCTACATAAATCAGGCCTCTAGTGTGAAGGAGAAGATTAAATTGTCAGAAGTAACCGATTAATGCTATTTAAAGAGTGTGTGTGAAACTAACCTCAATTCCAGACCACACACATGCCAAAGGAATATTGCCTTGGTTTTTACTCTATTACACAAGCATGTTTATAGGCCTACCCAATACATTTACACATCATTTCAATCTTTGTAGGATCTGTATGTTATTTGGTAATGAAAAGGGATACTTTTTGCGGGGGTCAGACGGCTGAGTGGTTAGGGAATCGGGCTATTAATCAGAATGTTGCCGGTTCGATTCCAGGCCGTGACAAATGACATTCTGTCCCTGGGCAAGGCACTTCACCCTACTAGCCTTGGGGGGAATGTCCCTGTACTTACTGTAAGTCGCTCTGGATAAGAGCGTCTGCTATATGACTAAATGTAAATGTACTAAAACATGAACAAAATGTCAACATTCCATGTCATTTGTCCTCTTCAGAAATCAAGGACATATGCACTTCTTCCAGATACAGAATGTCTCCTTTAAGGCAGCTCTGCCAACAATCTGTGCTCACTCTGCCAATGTCCAAACACCCCTACAACGAGCCAAGTGCCTTTTGCACTGAGGAGAACATGTCAGAATGCCTCTGCTACATCAATCAGGTAAACTGCACCTATTGTCACTGTCAATTTAATTCTAATGACATTAAGAGGAATACATTCAGTGATAGTTTTAATCTGATGAGTGTATTGTTTAATGTTGAGCAGTGGCATAAATCACTTTCACATCACATTAATATGTACGCACATTAAGTCTTTTTTTGATGTGTGGCATTAACATTTTGGAATGGAAGGGAGAAAACAGGCCAGAGTAACACGGCGGATATTTTTTTTCTTTACAACGTAGTTAATGCGGCAGGCGTGTGCTGTTTAGGCGGCCGGCTTAACTGTAAAGTGCTGTGGGAAACCCTGAGCTATGAGCTAAGCCACACATCCAATCTCTGAGCCACACATGCGATCAGTGCTTTTCAGTGTTTCATTCATCCCTTAGGAAATTTGGTTAACACAGGTGCCACACATCACATTAACACATATGAACATACAAACCAAATATATTATAAGAACATAAATATAAATACAATTAAATAAAAACATATGTATATATTGCTGTCCCAATGTAGGAGATGTCCTCACTGGGACTGCTGTCGGTGGGCGTTGAGTCGAAGGGGATCTGGAAGCTGAACAACGTGGCTGTGCTGAACAGCATGTATGACCTGCTTCGGCTGCACCGGCAGAGCCTGCGAGCTGTGGAGGACTTGGAAGTAGAGCAGCTCAAGGCCAGCAGCAATATGGAATATCTACAGCACAGCTATGCCAGGTTGAAGGTAGACCACTTGTCTGTCATGAACCGCTCACTCCCGTCAACGCCTGGGCAATCCTAGTCGGCGTGCATGTTTGTTTTGAACGTTCGGAGGGATTGTTCCCGGAAGCTTTTCTTTGGTTATCGAATGAAACTTGGCTTCAGCGTCTGTTTTGTGTCCTCGCAGGATCAACTTGAACTGTGTAGAAGGGAGAACACTGGACTGCTTGAGAGAGAGCGCCAGTTACAGTTGAAGGTGAAGAGCTTGCAGAACTGCCTGAAAAATGAAAAAGAAGAGGTATGTTTGAATTCAGAGTTCAGCTGAGATGTGGAACAGGTTTGCACCTCTCCTTTTCCAACTTTGAACAAAATCAAATACCTACTCACACGAGAGAAAAAGAGCATGCTAACTGTAATATTAACGTCCATTGTTGCCTTACCAGGTGCAGAAACATCAGAACATAATCGCTAGTCGAGCCACTCAGTACAATCATGACATGAAGAGGAAAGAGAGAGAGTTCAGTAAACTGAAAGAGCGCCTGAATCAACTTCTGATCGACAAAAAAGAGAAGAAGCAATGTAATAACACTAGGCTATATTGTGAGAATTTAAAACACACCAAATCGTAGATAGATACATTTTCCACATCCTGCTGTCCTCATTAGAATACATTGTTAATCATTCTTTATTATTCGCAGCCATTGAAGTATTAAACTACATAGGACGGTCTGATGGGAAAAGAAGCCTTTGGAAAACGGGTAAAACCGAGGGAAGGTACTTACAGTGCACAAATTCAGACTTCTTTAATTAAGTCGCATTTAAATAAAATAAAAAGGGGCTTATGTAGTTAAAATGATGTTCTTGTTGCACTGGTTAAATATACACCATTATTTTGACCTTACAACTGAAAGACTGTCAGAAATTAAATTAGGTTGATTCGTTTTTCTCAGGCACGAGGGTGAGATGTACAAGACCCTTCTGAATGACTACGACAGCCGCCAGAAGGATCTGGTGGGGGAGAATGCAGAGCTGAAGAAAGTCTTACAACAGATGAAGAGGGAGATGGTGTCCATTTTGAGCCAGAGGAAACAGACTTTCAGAGACGAGAAACCCAATGACGATCATGAACAGGTTGGTCCAGTAGTGGCTTATATCTTTCCACGCTTTTTAGTGTGCCGTGTCAATAGGAAGCTCAGTGTTTAAGTTTTCACATTAGCATTATAAGTCCCCTTGGGTTTCATCAAACACAAAACTGTAGATGGCTTGAGAATAACAAACTGCCCGGCAACAATTGACCCTAAACCGCTTCCAAATAATAAGAGTGGATGCTGAACGTCACCTCATGTCGCAGGCTGGCTCAGAGGAGGAGGAGGTATTCGACTCTAGCAGGGAGAACCTGGAGCTGTCGTGTGAGCTTGCACGGGAGAAACTGACCAACAGCATCCGTCTGCAGTGGAGGAGACTCAAGAGCCACATGGAGAGACTCGACAGCCAAGGTAGTCTCTGTGGTAGTAGCGAATACAAGACCAGCCAGATGTCCATTAGCTAGTCACTGACTTCATAATGTGTGGTGCACATTATATTACTAGATTTATTAGGGATTTATTTGCCATGAAAGTTTGCACAGACAAGGAATTTGCTTTGGCAGCAAGGTGCATACGATAAACATAGAGGAACCTAAAATTTAAATATGTGGACTATCTATACTAAAGGTACATAAACTAGCAGTACTAAGTGGAATTAGAATTAAATAAAATGTACAATAAAATAAAATATAAGTTGCCGTAATTTACGATATAAAAATACCAAAAATACAAATATGACAAAAAATACAAATATTACAAAAAATACAAGATACAATTTTTTAATGCAGTGCAAAATGAAGTGAACTCTTGCCCTTGTTGAAGGATCCAACAGCGGAAGGGAAGAAACTGTTTTTTTAGCTTGAGGTATTGGTCCAGTCACTCCCCAATGGAGGGGAGTGACTGAAACAGGGAGTGTCCAGGGTGGGACGAGCCCTCACAATCTTCCTTGCTCGCCTCAGGGTCCTTGAGGTGTGCAGGTCCTCGAGGGTAGGCAGATTGCAGCCAATCACCTTCTCAGCAGTGCGGATGATACGCTGCAGCCTGCTCTTGTCCTTGGCAGTGGCAGCAGCGTATCAGACGGTGATGGAGGAGGTGAGGATGGACTCAATGATGGCTGAGTAGAAGTGCACCATCATTGTCGTTGGCAGGTTGAATTTCTTCAGCTGCCGAAGGAAGTACATCCTCTGTTGTGCTTTCTTGATGAGGGAGCCGATGTTCAGTTCCCACTTGAGCTCCTGGAAGAGGATAGTGCCCAGGAAGCGGAAGGACTCCACAGTGTTGACTGGGGAGTCACACAGGGTGATGGGGGTGAGTGGGGCTGTGTTCTTCCTGAAGTCCACAACCATCTCCCCTGTCTTAAGAGCATTGAGCTTTAGGTTGTTCTGGCTGCACCAGGTCACCAGGTTGGCCGCTTCCCACCTATAATCAGACTCGTCTCCACCAGAGATGAGCCCAATAAGGGTGGTGTCGTCCGCAAACTTCAGGAGTTTGACGGACTGAATACAGTTCAGTGTATTATTTATAACAGTGTAATTGTATACAATATCATCACAGTACCTACAGAGGGCCAGCCATACTGAGACTTTACTTATGACTGGCCTTCTGTAGGTGCAATGTTTTCATGCACAATAACTTTACGGCATTTCCTTTAATAACCTCGACAAGCAAGAGTAAAACAGAGCTTTTTACTATTAATATTGAATATATGGTAGTTATCCACTGACCTGTTCTCCATTTATCTAAACCTGGTCCCTATAATGTAAATCACAGGGCCCCCCTGGACAAGTTTTTAGTTTCCATTCTCTTTTTTCAGTGAGGTAACACTTAATTTGGGGGTTTTAGTTATGGTTACTTGATACAAACACAATCACAAATCGAAAAGTATTTGTTGCGAGGATTAATGCTACGGGTTTGACATGGTTGCTGTTTAGCGTCCTTGAACGGAGATAGAGCCAACATGGACACCATCCCCAGAGAGGCTCACGAGGAGGAGATGCACAGTTTGAAACTGGAGATTCAGCAGTGCAAAGACTTCATCCACACACAGCAGCAGCTCTTGCAGGTATTTTTTTTTTTACAGAATACAAAAAATATATATATATAATTATATATATATATATATATTTAAAAAAATATATATATTTCTCTGGACATTGGCAGGTTACTTGGATAGGTTGCAAAAGCTGTAATTATTTCTACCTCTGAAAACCTATTTTCACACTATGTTGACAAAATGGGATTGAAAGGCATGTTTCTGGTAAAATAACTAAATTTCCCATCAATGAACGTTAACTACCGTATTTTTCGGAAAATAAGTCACATTTTATATAAACCACACCCCACCTGAATGGGAGCTTTGTATTTGTAAATCGGAGTATAAACCGCACTGGAATATATGACGCACTTGATACGGGAACAATGATACCACAGGGGTGCAAACTCACCAGGGATGAAAAAGGTGAAAAGGATCCGAACCCCCTCGGGGGTCCGGGGTATGCTCCTCGGGGAATATATATTTCTCAATATATATTATATATGCATAGTCAGTGAATACTCTGAAATTAATTTGAGGATTAAAGGTCACATGACCAAAAAGCTGTTGAAGTTTTAAGGTGTATTTTGAATAAAGAATTAATTTTTAATAACTTGAGATGAAAATGAACAAAATAATGGCTGTGCAGCATGAATGCATACATTTTCAACAATTAAACATTATTTTGATGCTTCTAGTTCATGTTGTTGAGAAGCTATTGACTTTTGAAACGTACAATTTGTTGATGGCCCCTAAACATACGCGTTGTTTAGGCAGCCAAAAGCATTGGCTAAGCTGCCGGTCGTAGAGGTGCTAACACCGGTTAAAATAACACAATACTGGGCGTCCGAATATCTGTTGAATGTCAAACTTCAAACCAACTTTACCACGGTCATTCACCAGCCTAAAATACAATACGATCAAATCTCTGTCCATGACTGCACCTTTAGCTTGCTCTGGGTAGCCTATATGTGCCCCACACAGGTATAGCAGAACTGCCTGCAATATAGTTAGGCTATAGCCTGGCTGCCAGCCCAACTCAGCCCCGCCAACATTTTATCTGGAAGTTGGGTCTGGGGTAGCTCGGTTGGGGAAAAAGTATGTCCGAACAGGAGCTGTTCGGACCAATCAAATTGTCAGGGTGGGCTTTATATGATGATGGACAGATGATCAACAGTAACGTAATCAATCACGTCACCAAAGAGCGCTTGGGTTGAACAACAAACTGCGTTGCTCTGATTGGTTGTAGGTATATCCAATTGAGCGGTTTCAGACTCATATTCTGACTATAATTATTAGGCTACCCCCTCCCCCCCTTTTTTCATTGCAGATCTACACAAATCACACAAATGACCTATTCTGGATCAAAAACTGCGATTTTCGCCGAAAGGTGACGAGTTTGCACCCCTGCAAGCAATGCACGAGTGTAGGAGATCTTACAGCATGCCATTGTGTGACATCACAAGGAGCAAGGTTACCTCCCCTTTCTCTGCTTTGCCCGCCCAGATAATCTGGCCCGCCCATGAGAAACTGAGCTACGACCGTGCAAGGGCAAGTGCGATATCGGTTTTTCCTGGAGAGACATCATGGCGAGCAAACGAACGAAGCATAACAGTTGCTCAGTGCTTGGATGTACAAATGAAAACAAGTCTTTTTTTAGTTCCTTCATCCGAGCCTCTGCACAACCAGTATCTTCATTTTATTTTTGCTGGAAATGCGCCGACACAACTTCCCAAAGGTTTGCATGTCTGTGCCAAACATTTAAGCCACCACTGTTTCCTTAACTTGAGCCAATACAAAGTTGGCCTTGCTTGACCGTCTGAAATGTAATTCTTGACCAGTACTAACTCTCCTTGGTCCAGCTACAAACCTCGGACAAGTAAATCTGCTAACGCTATATAATTTTGTTGCTTACTATATAGTTACCTAGCTTGCTACCCGTAGAATCTGGCTGTAACATTAGCTCTGCAGCTAACAGTTGAGGTACTGTCGCTAATGTAAAGGTAGATAGCATCAAGTATGTGTGTAAATACACATTCTGTAACGCAGTGTTGTACACTTCCTTGTTATGTGGATAACCGTTCTGCTGTTGGTGTTATGGCGCGCGCAATATCCGTCTTTCCCCACATTGAAATGACTGAGTGTGCAGCTCTGCAAACCTGGGTTATCAGATGAGAATGGTCAAATTCGAGGCATTTTACAGCAACGGGTCTTCGAGCCATTGCGATATATCCACTGTAAACATTAGCGCATGGTGCCGCCTCTCTCCTCCTCATTAGCATTTAAAGTTACAGACACAGAAACAGCGCATTCTGAGGAAAGCTCATTGTGGGACTACTCGTAGTGGCTATAATTCTGCACCAAGGCTGAATTTCGGGAAAGAGACTTCAGATACAGTATTAGGGGACCACTAAGGCCTATATAAAAGCATCCAAAAACAGCATTTCATGTGACCTTTAACTAATATTTACCTTTAGACCCGTGATTTCAAAATATTTCCGACGGTCCCCCTAGCAAAGTTATTTTTCCGAAACGGTAACTAGCAAGCTTTAGTTAGCTTCTGGGCTAAGTTAACTAGTATAATACTCGTAGCAATGCTACTACCTGCAAGTGTTACTCGTTTGCCTTCTCATTAGTACAATTTGAAGCTATACTAAAGCGTTTGTGGCATAGTTTTTGTCCATCGGAAAGTATTCAGTTGGAATGTTCGAAATCGCATATGCGACGTTACGCTGTGAGACCTGCATTCGAACGATCACATATGTGCGACGTTACTCCTCCTTAACGGGTTAACGCTAAATTGCATTCACGAAAAAAAAAATATACTGTTGTTTTGTAATAAAAACGCCCTTAAGCCGCTCCGAAATATAAACCGCACCACCACAAGAAACCTTTTAATTCAGGGTAAAACCGTGGTTTCATTTCCGAAAAATACGGTATGCTGTGCGTCACTCATATTTCCTGCTCTGCTCGTCGTCCACCCTTGCAGCAACAGTTGAGCACGCCGTGTGACGAGGAGACGTCAGCCTTGCTCAATGACTGCTACATGCTGGAGGAAAAGGAGCGCCTCAAACAGGAGTGGAGGGTCTTCGAAGAACAGAGGAGGAACTTTGAGACTGAGAGGAGGAACTTCACGGAGGCAGCAATTAGACTTGGCCATGAGGTGCATGGAGCCTACCTTTGATATGTTTGACATCGTGTTTGTTTTAGTTATCAGGTCAAATAACATGGAATTGCTGTTAAGGGTAACTGATTGAAGATGACTATGGACTTTTTACAGGATACGAGGATACAGGATAAGAAAAGCTTTCAGTTTTATAATCCCAGTTCTGTTTAATGTTGACAAGGTATATTAAGATGGAAAGAAGTTATTTTTAGCAAGTGAGACTTATTTTACCCTATTTGTTCTGTAGAGACAAACCTTTGAGGAGGATCGTGCCTCGTGGCTCAAACACCAGTTTTTGAACTTGACTCCCTTTGCTGACCAAAATAAATCTCAGATGTCAAAGTCTCAGAGTGCCTTGTCAGTCTGTAAGTACTGATCACCTGAAAACCATCATCAGTATATTTAACCATACCTAGCTGTTCCTTATAAACAACATTGAAAAGAAATGGATCTAAAAATTATGTACTTTAGACATGTCTACTGTCACTAAAAGTAGGAAGCTTCAGAATGTTTATCAATACGTAATATTGTGCAGTTCAGTGTATTATTCATGACCATCATCTTCTGGCAGGTACTGAGCCAGAGGTTAAAACTGTGTCAACAGTTCAACTGGATAAGTCACTATCCCACACAACTTCCTCAACACCTAGAGCTTCCCAAATGAAAACGCCATCCACAGCCGACCTGCAAAGTACACTACGCCTTATCCCAGAAAACAGGTACTTTTACCATTGTCACAGTCTGTGTCACAGTCTTCTCATAACAGAACAGAATAATACTCATTGGCCGAAAAAACTTTTATCTAATGCTGTGAAAATTGTATCCCCAGTCCAAGCACAGTCCAACCAAAGAGAGGAAGCCTGCAGGAATTGGGCATTGTCTTAAATGGGGATGTCACCTTCCAGCACAGGAATCTGAATGGAGGAGAAGATACCCTCAGAGGAGAGAAAAACGGTTCCATTTAAATCCGTGTACCCTTCGTTCTTTCATTTTTCCGTTTAAAAAACAAACTTGTTTTGGGGTTTTTCTGTTCTAAAACAGAACGGAAAAACGGGGAAAAAGAACAACAGAAATCACTAGTTCTGTAGCGGTTTTTGTGTTTTAAAACCAAAACGGGAAAATTAAGTTTTTGATTGTGATTGTTGTAATATTTTGATGAAGTCTTGGAATTCTGGTGGAAATGTGGAGGTACAGGCACATTCAGTGCACAGTTCAAGATGGCTGCAAGCTTCATAGTTTTTCGGGGTATTTCCTGCATGTACAGGCACAGGTAAAACTCCTTCCCATGGTCGACCCACACCTGGTCCCACATCCCATTGTTGACTACTGCACATCTAGAACTAATGTATATGTTTATATAACATGTCCAGTTGTTGCAACAGACATACACAAATCCATAAAATTCATTAGACTCAATGATATACAATGCATAAACCAGACATACTGAGGATACCTTTAATTTCATAATGAGACTTGCAAAACACAATTTCAAATTCACTAATTCAGTGCTTGATAGGGAGTGCTAAAAAGCATGTTTTAAATGGAGCGTTGATAATAAGCATGTCTGGCTTGGTAGCTGGCCAATGCCTAAAGGGGTGCCTACTGATTGCGGAGAGGGGTACTGTGTGTAAGTAATGTCCGCAGACACCCCCTGTGTATAAAGGGTAATGTGAGTTTAGATATAGTGACATGGAGGAGAAAGGGGAAGAGGTGAGATTCTCTGCAGCGCTGAAGCATGTGATGTATGGACAGGAAAGGAGGGCTCAAAAAAAGCAGAAATGGGGTGTTTTAAAAGAAGTTTGTTTCTCCGATTTGGTTTTGAAACGGAAAAATGAAAGAACGAAGGGTACACAGATTCATTTAAAGCCACAAATTAGCATAATGGATATTTCTTTTGAGATCTTGAGAGACACACCTATATGGAAATTCCAAACAAAAATTGTTTGTCTGTAGAATTTCTGAAACAGTTTTTATGTCTTAATGTATTTTATGTCTTCTCAATATTCATTGAGAGACCTGGTCAATTAGGTTTTTGGTACCATATAGGGGTATTGGTTGAGCAGCATGTGTTTGCTGCTGTGTGATTGTGTAAATGAATGAGAGAGAAAAAGATTATGGATTGTAATGTTTTGTTGCTAGATTCTATTTCTATGTTTAGGAATCGTGTTTATTGTCATTGTATGTAGTATTGCACTGCTTCTTGCGGTGTAGTCTAGTTTTTTAATGATGAATGTTTTGTGCAAAAGCTGAGAAAGTCAGACAGACTAATGTAAATTATTTTCTTTCTTGAAACATGACATTGTTGTAAAAGGTACTTTTAGAAATATGCTGCTGTTACACTGAATGCAATAACATACAGTGTAGTTCTTTAAATTAATGTTAAAATGTATTTTTTCAGATTGGATTGTGTTGAAACCGAATAGTGAAAAATGAGCTTGAGGTGTTGTGTGGCCAAGGACAGACCTTTCTAAAAGTTAAGAAGTGAGTAGGCATGGTAGAATTATTTTTTACTCAAACTCATGAATGTTTATGGTTTCTTTGTGGTTTTCCTTCATTTTGCATCCTGTCAATAGAGGAAAAGTAACATAGTGACTTCAGAGACTTTCACGTTTTTTGTAAATGTATTTCAACTTAACTGATCAAGCATGAAACATGTAAGGACACATCCCGACACCTTTAAATTACAACTCTGTTGTTAAGAGCTTTTATGTTTCTGCTCCGCCAGGGCACTAAGCACACTCAGCAGTACAACGACAGGCCACATGGGCATCCACAGTCTCCCTCAGGTCCACACTCTTCTCATAGATGCTGGTCAGCTGACTCAGGATAGAATCTAAAAATGACAAGAAAGGAATTGCAGAAAAATGCAGAAACAACTGCATAGTGATTTGTGCTTTGAAAGTATTATATTCCCTGCAGTTTATTAAAACAATCATTCGAGACTCACCATTTGGCTGACAGTGGAAGCCAATGGTGACAGGGGTGGTCTTCACTGGGTGGCAACCGTTCAGACAGCGCAGCACAGGCTCCACAGAGTAGCATTTGGACTCCTGGCTATTGACAAACATCTGCTTCTCCAGCTTTACAGATTCAAGCTTCATACGACATTCTAGAATATAAAAGTATGGTTAAGTTCTGCACAGACAACATACACTTTTCATGGTTAAGTTTGGAATAATAATAACCTACGCTGAACTTTTCACAGAAAAAACGGCAGTTTAGTTATCGGTTCTCTGTAAAATACGGAACACTGTTTTACCGGTGGTGTCACGGCAGCTCTCAGCTGGAAGCACCCAGGAATGGGCAAAGCTGACTGGGCTCTTGCTCAGGCGTCCACTGGGCATGCGGAACTCCTGTCTGACTTCCCCATCAGCTTTACCACAGATACCACAGGTCTGACCTTTCATCCAGTCCACAACTTGGACCTAGTACAACAATAAGGACATCTCTTATTAGGTTATTTAAATGTTAGGAGAATTGTAATCAAATGTTGCTTTGCTTTACGCTGCCTTTTGTGTTGGTTGTATTGGTTTCTTACCCTCCATGAGTTATTATCGAAGTACACTTCATGAAGACCGTGGCTTGAAGCCAAGAGAGAAACCCCATCTCCATTTTGCTTGATCTGGATGGAACCTTAATAAATAGTGGTCATTTTGTGTCCTTGTTAGATTTGTGGTGTATCGTTGTGGATTGTATTCTCATGAGATCATAGCTGTAGTAAATGAATCAAGAGTAAGATTTTACAGCTCAAGTAGCACAACTAACCGGTTGGATGTTGGTATGGGAGGTTGTTGGTTGGAATATCCATTCCATTAACCTTCACCAGCACATTGTTGTCCTTGATAGACAGGTCAATATCACTGAAATAGACACAAATGGTGAAACTAAATATAATGTTATACATTTTCAAATTTTTACATCCTGTTCTTAGATGGAACTCACATGTTAGCTACTTTCACGTTGAGGTGGTTCTTTTCATGGGCATGATCTTTCTTCAGTAGAACCATAAATTTGAGCTCTTGTGTGCAATCCTGAGCCACAACTTGGTAGCAGGAGAGTGGCATTTCACTCTGGTACCTCTTGTTGTTGAATGTAGTCAGTGTGTTTCCATCCATGCTACATTTAGCTATAGAAAGAAATTGGTTAGGATATATATTTTTATATTGAGATATTTTCATTCATTAAAGTGTTTCAGATCACCTGCATTGGCCTGGGCGAACAAGTAATGGACTCTATTAACAATGTTGTCATCTAAGGGATCGAGCCCACTGTTATCGAAAGGTAAAGACATGGGAAGGACCACAGCCTGTTTGTACAGTGTCATCTGTAATTTAGAAATAATTTTGTGAGAAGATAACAGTGATTTTGAGTTTGAAAAACAACCACAAAATTGTATTTATTTTAAATTAAACCATTTTCCACTCACCTTTGCGAATTTCAGAATGATATCAATAGTCTTTTTGGATGTTGCAACCATAGTCAGAGAAATCTGTTTGTTACTATTTTTGGCTTTAGTCTGCACCATTCCTGCTAGGGAGGCTGCATCAGGAATATGTGCAGATACACTGTAAAAAATAAAAAGCTGGTTACACTTGTAAATGATCTAGCTAGCACCATGTTATGGAGAAATAAAGAGAACATCCTACCTTTTAGCATAACGTCTAAGAGCACTGGGAAGTTTGTTCCAAGAAACCCTCAAACGACCTGCTTCTCTCTGGGCAACAAGACCTGTCTCTGCAGTGAAAAAGGTTTCATATTCTTTGCATTCAAGACCCCAGGCTATCTTGGCCTAGTGAGAGAGAGGTTTGTACAGTTTACTACCAAAAAGCCATCCAGAAACATTGTGTCATACCGTAACTAAAGTATTGCCCATGAGATATTGGTTCTTACTGTGACTTTGTGTTGGCTGAGCAGAATACCATCAGCACACATCATCCAGTTGTCACCCTCAGCCAGAGCAGCAATGATGATCTGTGCTCTGGATGTAGCTTGGTCCATGTAAGCAGCAACCTGGTATCCCTGCATTTTACGGTCAACTCTTACAGCACGGATGAGGATTGCCATAGTAGGAGAAACAGCATTTCCAAGGAACTTATTCTGAAAACACAAACGGACATGGTGTTACAATCACTCCCGGATTTATCCTGTATTCCATGAGAAACATCCTGGTGAGGATGTTTCTTATATACAGTATATTATTGTTACCTGTTTCTTGATTGTCTCAAAGCTGGAAGCACTGCTTCTGCTGGATTGAGAAATGACTTGAGACTGAAAGTGAAACACAAATTACAATGATATGCTGTATCTTTTTGCATTTTAATTATAAGCCAATTTAAAGTATATGTTACAGTGAAAGCAGAACTCACCCGTTTCTGATGGTTCGTATTGAATGTTGGAATCTTTACCTGTTAGGAAACAGGGATCATTTGCACATTATGTCATATTCTTGATAGTCAATTTTAATCAAACAAGCTTTTTTTCACAAAGAAAATACTTTTAGCATAATTACTCTGGACTGGCGACCGCTGGAGGAGCTGGAAGAGCTGGAGGAACTAGAGGAACTGGAAGAACTGGAGGAACTGGAGCTTGAGGAACGGCTGCTTGAGCTTAGTTTGCTATTTCTCCTGCTGCTGCTGCTGCTGCTGCTGCTGCTGCTGCTGCTGCTGCTGCTGCTGCTGCTGCTGCTGCTGCTGCTGCTGCTGCTGCTGCTGTTGTGAACTCTCTTGTTAAGTGCGACAGCATTTATATCAAGGATCTTTCTTTTGGCCTGGGAGGATGAGCTGGAGGAAGAAGAGGATGAGGAGGATGACCGAGAGCTGCTGGAACGAGAACTACTGGAGCTGGAGGAAGATCTGGTACCACTCTTGCCAAGCAAGACTTTCTTCAGTTTCAACAGGACATTTTTTGCATTGGGAGATTCATCATCTTCGTTCAGAGTGATTACTTTAATGATCTTCTCAGCTGCCTTCAAGCCAATTTGTACCTCCATCTCCAGTTTCTCAATGGCGGGTCCAGAAGCTGCCAAAATACATTAAAAAATATATATTAATTGAACAAAAACAACGTATAAAGAGTTTTTGCATGTCATGTTTTGTCAAAATTCTTGCCTGGCACAATGGTTGCAAGGGCTGAATGCTTTCCAATCAGTTTATAAAGTGGAGAGTTTTTGAAGAAGGCCACATTCTGAGAAGCAACCTCAAGACATGCTTTGAGACCTAAAATAGTGGTTTTAGCACAAAGAGTCCTCTTTAATACTTTAATGTAAGACTTGATGTTGGAGGACAGATCAGAATGAATGATTTCAGAAGATCTTGACTGTAAAAGAAGAAAACAAAATTGTACAACATTTCTATTGCATTTAAGTGACTATTGATATAAAAAAATATTAAATACTGCAAACAAACTCACCCAACTATCAGCAAGAGAGGAGGAAATCTTAGATGACAACTTCTCCCTGGAAATCGATGCTAAGGCTTTAGCAGGAATCATGGGTGTAATTCTTTCAGTAGGGAAATCCTCCAAATTTCTTGCAATAGCAAAGGTCTCAACTCTGTTGAAGTAAGACCAAAGTTACTAATTAGTGAAATGTTAGTTTTTTCAAACATTTGATCAAGGAAGAGGTTGGACTTACCGTGCTGCTACAATGTGAGCAGGAGCAGGTACAGGCAAGGCCTCAATCTTAAAGTTGCCATTTGCAATGTCAAGTCTAGCTGCTAGTTTAGCAGGTAAAATTGAGTAGACCTTTGCTCTTGTCATCACAGCAGCCTGCATCAAACCAGTGTTCAACCCCATCACAGCAAAGGTATGCAGAGAAAGGCTTTAAGAAAAAACAGTTGTTTAATAAACCTGTCAGTGTGACATCAGTGAAGTCAACATATTTGTAATCAGACAATACAGATTTTAGCCCTACCTTGGTTTGACCTCAGCATGAAGCTGAATGTCTGTTTGTAACAAGTGAGCAACGTGGATTGGCTCTGGCAAAGCTGGTGTGAAGGTGGCTTTAACTATTGACAAAAAATATAAACAAACAATGCTCAAGTAATGAGCATAAAAGAGAAAAAAGTGTTTGCAGTACTTACCATTGATATCTGCAGCAGCCACAGCAGCAGTATAGAGACCAAGCTCCATGGGCAGACCAGCAGCTGTGGGGAAGATGCGACGCACCTCTGCAGCCAGCAGGGGCTTGGCGTACTGGAAGGAGGTTCCAGACAGCAGTGCTTTTAGAGCATGTGCTCCCAGTGATTTAGCAGAGGGACTGGAAGCCAGCTGTAGAAAATAGATGAAATTATTCAGGGATGTAAGTTGACACAATTCTTCATCTCAGCCTAATGAATGCTGTAAGTCTTAAATGTCCTTAGCCATACCTCAATGGCCTGATCAATGATGGTCCTGTCAAGGTTGGCAAAGGCAATTTCCTGTCCAAAGAATTTCACATGTATGGAGGCCAAAGGTTTGTTCAATGGCAAGGATCTCCAGTCCATCAACTGTGGAAAGAAGAAATAATCACATCTAGTTCGCAAAGCTGTGCTTTACATCAGTAGAAATATTTGTTAAGAATCTTGAAACATACAGCCTTAATGACGCGTCTCATCTTTGTGATCCTGTCAGCATTTTCATCAGCCTGGGGCATTTTCAGAAGAGCCTCCTGGAGTCCTTCAGTTGCCACTCCAGCCTAAGAGAAAGTGATTTCTTAGTATGAAATACAGAAAACAAAAAACAATTGTAAATTGAATTTAAAAATATATATATATGTATATATAAATGCTTTATACATGATCATGATATATATTTTACCTCCAGAACATCAGCAGCTACTCCAGCAATGTAAATGCGTGACTTGGCTACCACAGCTCTGGGCAATAAGGTGGCAGCATCATTGATGTAGAAAGCACTGGCAGCAGCACCAATCATCAGAGGATCTTAAATAGGAGAAAGGCCAGAGTAAGTCCATTTATAATTTCTTAATTAAGTTCACTGGCAAATACAATCATAGGTCTTTCATGAGTAAATGTCCTTACGGTGATAGGCATCCAGATGAATAGCTCTGCTGAAGCGACTACTCAGCCTGTTCAGCTTGGAGCTGAGAATCTTCATTGCAACATTGCATGCTGCGGCACTACAAATGCATAATCAAACAGTTTAATCAACCGTGATGAAAGACAGAGATATATGTTGTGACAAATTGTGGGAAAAAAGGTCTTACACTGGAGCAAAGTCAGGGGCAGTACTCCTGGTCAGGGACTTCATGTGAGAGTAGGTAAAGCTGGCCACCTGCAGATTTTCCTCTGTCTTCAGGATGTTTGCAAGGGTAGTCACAAGACCCATCGAAGGCCTAGTCTCAAACAGCACAACGCAACTAACCATGCGGAGTTCTGGGTGGAGAGCCCTGTCCGTGAAGAGCTGCACAGCCACTTCCTGAATCTAATTCAAAAGGACAAATGTTGGCTTTATAAACTCCATAGATTGAAACATACCGCAAACTTTCTGATATACTCATTAAGCTCACCAATTTGGGCTCCCTTTTTGCAATATTTCTCAAGGCCAAGATTGCATCAACCTGGACTCTCAAAGGCAGAGCAGATGCTGCAGTTCCGAGCATGGGCAGGAGCTTGGTGATTGGCTTAAGACTAGCAGGATGACCAGCATTACCAAGGACTTTCAGAAGCAGAGAAAGTTCATCAATTTTGTCCTGAGAAGCAGCTTCAGTGGCAAGATCTTGAATGGGCTGTAAAGGTTGAAAGACACATTAGGTGGCTCATTATGTGCAATAACCTTCAAGTGATTGATATAGAAATATTTGCTTTACCTTTACAAGTTCAGAAGGGCAATTGGGTTTTGCGTTACAGTATTTGAAAACCATGGTACCATAACCAAGCATTGCAACCTCACGCAGAGCTGGTTGTGCTTGAATTTTGTGGTGAAAAGCCAGTTCCTGGTTGAGGAAAAGTGATTCATTTACTTGATGTTGTACTTATCAAATTGACATCATGTTCACATGAAGATGTACCTACCTGAACAAGCTTGACACTATCCATATTAGCTGTCACCATGTGTACACCAGCCACAAGAGCTTGAGCTGCCTCAGCAACGGAAATGTCACCAGCGATAAACTTCTCCTTGATAAACTGGATTGCAACAGGAGATCCGATAGATGGAATAGCATCCAGGATCCAGTGTCTGAAAATAAGTGTTGATATTTTCTGTTTCACCAGAAGTCAGAGTGTGGTCCAAGCAACTGCATTTACTGAGAACCTACCTGAAAGCTGGTTGGGCCTTGAACTGAGACCAGATGGCTTCAATATTCTCCAGGCGGGCTGCACGTAACAGCTGGATTAGCTCCACAAACTTCAAAGGGGCATCTTCATGAACCTCAGCAATGTTGTATTTCACCAAATGATTCAGAACCTCCACAGCCTAAAGAGAATGATAAACATTGTCAATAATCAATCACATTATCAATAAATGTCAAGTGAAATTTGAAACTTAACACATTAAATGTATTCACTTTACCTGTGCCTGTGGGTTGTGTATCTTAAGAAGATGAATGGGTGTCTGAAGAAGCTCAGAAGCAAACTCATACTGCAGCCATCCACGGTGGCTATACTCTTCTTCAGCAGGCTGAAGTGGAGTCTTCTGAATCTCAACAAATGTCCAGACTTGTCTTTAAAATGAACAAATTAGTATATTAAACATTTGTAGCATTATAAAATTATACATTTCTGAAAACGTCTGCATCATGCGAGTCTATTTACTTTGCCTCCATCTGGGCAGCTCCGGTCATCTCGTTGAATGGAGAGAACTGATGGACCTCAGTAACAGTGGCTTCCATGATCAGAGCACCATTGGCAGTTGGCTTCATGATGTAGTTGTAGGCTGCAGCTCCCCTCAGGTTCTTTCCAGCCTGTAAAGGTAGAAAGCAACATTGCACTACAATGTGGGAAATGTCTACAGGCTATTTATAAGGATTTTTGGGGGGGAAATCCTACCTGCTGACAAGTCACACATTTTTCAGTGTAAGCCAAACCAAAGTCCTTCATGAGTCTCTTCTGGCAGTTATTCAGATCCTTGGTTTTGGTCAAATGGATGCGCTCAGCCTTAGTGTCCTCATTAATGACATAGTGGGTCTTGCACACTCCTTGAACTCCAGCCTGCAGAACGTAAATGGAAGATGAGAAAGGAACATCATGTGCAGGGACTTGTATTTTCCCTTAGAAGATAGAAGTCAGACCTCTTGCAGCTCATAGACGTTCTGTGTCTTCTTGATGTTCAGCTGAAGGATGTTCAAGATGCCTCTGTGGATATTCAACACCATTGTAGATACATCAGACGGGGAGAATATTTTTCCCACAACTCCATTGGCATACTCAAACTTGATGGGTTTCTGGAGCTGAGCAGCCAGAGCTGAAGTAAGCTTTGCAGCTGGAACAAAACGATCTTTGGGCCAGACACCACTGTACTCAAAGATCTCTGGGTCCACAAGCTACAATGAAAAGCAAACTCAGTATTAAGAACATTGTGCTTTGAAACATTTAAATACAAATGTTCAACTAGATTTAGGATACAATGTGCATACCTTCAGCACATAGATATCTTGGGCAACTGCGCCAATTAAAACTTTGCTGATGAGTTTTGATCCTGCGCTTGCCAGCCCTTCCTCAGGCAGACCGCTCAGGTGTACTGCCTCATACTTGTACACATAGGTATTTTTGGGAGCAAACTCAGGTGCTGTAGAAAACAATTTAAGACATAATTATAGTGCCTTTAATCTGCTAATGAGTAAATACTGTATGTAATATTATTATATTTCATACAAATATTTTGTTTTGCAATAAACTATTGCTGACCTAAATGGTACAATCAGTGTGATGTTGTATTGAAAAAGTGTGAAAATGTGGAACTCACCAAAGTTAAGATCTTGACTCGCTGAAAGATGTGAAATTCAATTTTCGTAACAGTCATTAGCAATTCTCTTAAAATTGTTATCGTTACAATATTATATGCATTACGTAAAACATGAAGAACAGGAAAAATCTTCGATATACCGCGAACAGAAAAAAACTAATGTACTTACCCACAAGGGCTAGAGTCAGGGCAAGCACGACTGTTCTCATGGTGGGATGAGGTGAGATGAGATGGACAACTCCTCAGAAAGCCATTTCAAACAAAATCTTTGTTGACAATGTTGAATTATTAACTTATGTCAGATTTCACATTCGTTATGTTGGCAGCTGATTGGTTTGATGACTTGCCTGGCTCCATCCATGCAGGTTAGGTCAACCTGCCCTAAAGCAACTTAGCATGCCAAAGATCAATGTTCTCTGGTTCATCTGAATGACTTTGAAAAGTAATTTAATGCAACAATTTGTATATTGTCATGTCTAAAATTAGGTTCCATATGACATATAATATGAATACATAATATAACAAAATTTTAAAAAGAGGTAAAATCAAAGGATTCTGGGTTGTTTGACTATGGGTACTTATAGCACTACATGGGAGCTTTTTTATGTTTTACACCCGTCAAGCTACTGTAAAATGGAATTTAAATACAAAATGTTGTGCAAGTATATGCAGTGAAACTACTCCCAAACATTGTGTAAACGAAAGATAAATAACGTAAACCAGCTGACTGGTTTACCTTTAGCACTGTTGAAGCATTACTCTGACAAGGATAGCTCTCACTAACCATTGCAAACATAGTTCTGAAAGACTACACTATTTACTCAATATCAGTAGTATTTTTTATATAATAGTAACATATAACATACTTAACTGTAGAACAATAACAGTTTAATAATTTAACGTTAATGAGGATTGCTGTAAACACTTTGACGATTATATTGTAATGAATTTGTTTATTTGTTTCATAACTCGATTGCAATCTGAAAAAATAAGACAGAAAATACTTAAAATAGAAAGCTTGTGCTCAGGAACATTTTCAGTCATTTAATGATCTTTCAAACCTTGGTAAGTTACAGATAATGGGAAATACTGCCACATAATAGATAAGATGAACCACCAAAGAGTCAATAATGGTTGGCTTGACCTGGAGAAGTGTGTCTTAGTTCACAGAACTACTGTATGAAGTAGAAATAGTTGCAGAAATAGTTGCAGTATAGTGCATTCACTTATAGTTTACATTATAATCTTGAAAGCCAATTCCTGTTTTTACATATAATAAAAAGAAAAAAATGCACTCATAATTAGAGCAGATATAATGTATATATAAATATGGTGCTCACATAAAAATCAAGTCTGGGTCTAAATATGTGCAGGATTAGTCAACCTTGTGTGTCATGCCCAAGTTAAGTTACTTATAGCAGATGTGTACATTTGCATTCAGCTGCCCAAACAATCTTCCACAAATAAGATTCTAGACATGGCCTCTGCCTGGTGTTTTAATAGTATATGTCATGATATGGCCCTATTGGATAGATGGCTGTTCACTTGACCCACAAACTAAACCTAAATATAAATCTCTGGAAAATAAATCATGACCATTGCACCTTTTTCTTTCATAAAGAAAAGTTGAGAAGGACAATTTTGAGTGAGGAACAGAAGGGTAGAATTTTCTGCATTAGGCCACTGCAAATTTGACCCTTCTGTTCCTTACTCAAAATTGTCCTTCTCATCTTTAAAAAAAAATTAAAAAGGTGCAGTGGTCTCTCAATTTATTCCAGAGTTGTATAGAAACAGAGACGCCTCGGTGTATACTGTTTATAGTCATCAACTGTTTTTTGTTAATACATATATTTTTTTTTTACAAAAAAACTTTTCAAGGAAACAGTGTATGAGTTATTAAACTGATCCCACTAGTAATATCCTAGTTTTTTAATGATTTTACATCATCATGGATTTTTTCAATTGATGCTTTTAAATGCATTTATTCAACCTACACATACAGTGCCCTCCAAAAGTATTGGAACAGTGAGGCGAATTCCTTTATTTTTGCTGTAGACTGAAAACATTTGGGCTTGACATCAAATAATGAACGTGAGACCAGAGATCAACGTTTCAGCTTTTATTTCCAGGTATTTACATCAGGATCTGATGCACAACTAAGAAAATATCACATTTTGTTTGAATCCACCCATTTGTCATGTGATCAAAAGTATTGGAACAGATACTTAAAACATATTTAAGTGAATAAGACTTAATATTTAGTTGCAAATCCTTTGCTTTCAATAACTGCAGCAAGTCTGTGACCCATTGACGTCACCAAACTTTTGCATTCTTCCTTTTTGATGCTTTCCCAGGCTTTCACTGCAGCCTCTTTCAGTTGTTGTTTGTTTTGTGGGGTTCCTCCCTTCAGTCTCCTCTTAAGCAGGTAAAATGCATGCTCTATAGGGTTTAAGTCTGGAGATTGACTTGGCCAGTCTAATACCTTCCATTTCTTGCCCCTGATGAACTCCTTTGTTGTTTTGGCAGTGTGTTTTGGGTCGTTATCTTGCTGCATGATGAAGGCTCTGCCAATCAGTTTGGTTGCATCTTTCCTTAAATTGGCAGACAAAATGTTTCTGTAGACTTCCGAGTTCATTTTGCTGCTGCCATCATGTGTTACATCCTCAATGAAGATTAATGAGCCCGTCCCAGAAGAAGCCATGCAAGCCCAAGCCATGACATTACCTCCACCGTGTTTCACAGATGAGCTTGTGTGTTTGGGATCATGAGCAGTTCCTTTCTTTCTCCAAACTTTAGCCTTTCCATCACTTTGGTAAAAGTTAATCTTTGTCTCATCAGTCCATAAAACTTTGTCCCAGAATTTTTGAGGTTCATCTCTGTACTTTTTGGCAAATTCCAGCCTGGCCTTCCTATTCTTCTTGCTAATGAGTGGTTTGCATCTTCTGGTGTAGCCCTTGTACTTTTGTTCATGAAGTCTTCTGCGAACAGTAGATAGTGATACCTTCACTCCTGCCATCTGGAGGTTGTTGCTGATCTCACTAACAGTTGTTTTAGGGTCTTTCTTTACAGCTCTCACAATGTTTCTGTCATCAACTGCTGATGTTTTCCTTGGTCTACCTGTTCGACGTCTGTTACTTAGTACACCAGTAGTTTTCTTCTTCTTCAGGACATTCCAAATGGTTGTACTGGCTATGGCCAATGTTTCTGCAATGGCTCTGATTGATTTTCCATCTTCTCTAAGACTCACAATTGCTTGTTTTTCACCCAAAGACAGCGCTCTGGTTTTCATGTTGTTTTCACCTCTGAATACAGTCTGCATAGACAAAACCTATCTTACCCAATCTGAACCTGAGTGTAGACATTCAGTGGTATTTATTGATTGAATAATGTATGTAATAGGACACACCTGGGCAACAAAACACACCTGTCAGTCACATGTTCCAATACTTTTGCTCACGTGACAAATGGGTGGGTTCGAACAAAAAGGTGATATTTTCTAATTTGTGCATCAGATCTTGATGTAAATACCTGGAAATAAAAGCTGAAACGTTGATCTCTGGTTTCACATTCATCGTTTGATGTCAAGCCCAAATGTTTTCAGTCTACAGCAAAAATAAAGGAATTGGCCTCACTGTTCCAATACTTTTGGAGGGCACTGTATTTTATAAAGTGACACAAAAAAACGTAAGCATTGTCTTAGTGTTTATTCATGTATTGTAAGCACAAACATGTATGATGTGACTTTACCACCCAATACTTTGAAGAACTTCAGGCAGTCATTAAACTAAAACCATCCAACACAATCCAAAACCAACACATATTACATAAGTAGGCTTATGTTTTTCATGTGGGAGAGAAAAAGCAGGTATTATGTTGTATTATTGGACAAATATGTTGAAATGATGCAGTTTGAAACAACAAAAGATGCAGTGATTAATTACATTACATTACATTTAGTCATTTAGCAGACGCTGTTGTCCAGAGCGACTTACAGTAAGTACAGGGACATTCCCCCCGAGGCAAGTAGGGTGAAGTGCCTTGCCCAAGGACACAACATAATTTTGACACGGCGGGGAATCGATCCAGCAACCTTCTGATTACTAGCCCAACTCCCTCAATGACATTCCTAGAACAGGAATTCCTAATTCCTAGGACATTCCAATGGGTGTTATTAAAAATTCCAATCACAGTCCTAACTTGGACACACATTGCATCACTGTGTCTGTCTCACCATACATGCATTCATGGGATATCCTGTGTACTTTCATTATTCACTAGTCAATAGAACATTCACAAATCAATAGAACTAGTCATTGGATACTCGTTAAAATGTTCTCATGTCAGTTTGCTTTTGATAAGAGTAGATTGTGTATGTGTCAAGTTGAATACATGTTCAGGGTCAGGAGAAAGGACTGGGTAAACGTCCCTTGTGATGACTACGAGGAGAGCTCCAACTATGATCTCTCTCCTGAGAGTGGTCATGGGCTGGGAGCTGTGAATCTTTCTCTGTGACTATTTATGCCTGACTGTCAAAATCTATGTTGACTTTATTTGGCCCTATAAAACATGGTCCTCCGGCGTTTGAAGCTAGGAGACATGATTGAGACCCAATCTTGGTGTTATGCTGTCATTTATTGTCAGAGGTCTGTTTTCTCTCCGAATCTTCAGATCAATAAAAATACAGAACTGAACTTAGTCACTCTGTTAATGTAAAGACTGATAATTTACTGTCTTCACCAGAGGTGAGTTCTCTGCTGGGGAACATACTGGACAGCTTGGAGGAGGAGGCTGAGAGATGCCGATGGCCATCATGGACAACCCATCTCATAGGGATGATGCAATGGAGAACCCGCAGCCACAGAATAGACAATCAAATTAATTAGAGGGCACAGTATAATCCTTTAGCTTTTAAGATAAATGAAGATATGATCAATTTCATGAATACAATGACATAAACACAATTGAGATAGTGTATTGCAAACTAACTTTATTAAAAGAAAGCAATTATAATTCATACAATATAAATGTGACTTTGGATTCATTTAATAACTTAACATAAAAAAACATTACATTAATACCTGCCCCCACTAATAACTCCACTTATCTCTAGCACATGAGATGTAAATATAAAGCATACTTTAGGCTTGTAAACAATGTGGGCACATTCCTCTGCTCTAACGTTGCTGACATCAAATATCGATCAAATGGTTTTGATGGGTTGAAACCTAGGAATACACTAGAGAGTAGTAGGACGAATAGGGGTTGTCTTCTTCTTGTGCTGGGTGAGATCAGAGTGGATTACCTTTTTGTCACATTTGTATTTTTGCATGTTCAGAAGAAGTCAGATGGCTGAGCGGTTAGGGAATCGGGTAATTAATCAGAAGGTTGCCAGTTTGATTCCCAGCCATGTGAAATGACTGTGTCCTTGGGCAAGGCACTTCACCCTACTTGCCTTGGGGAGAATGTCCCTGTACTTACTGTAAGTCACTCTGGATAAGAGCGTCTGCTCAATGAGTAAATGTAAATGTAAGACCAGCAGCTTAATAAACATAGGTGGGCTGTGTCCTTTCTTCAGGCTGAATTCAGACCAGCTGTCCAACCAGGTGGACTAGGTCAACAATGTGGGCTATGGACAGTGGCTTTGGACAAGGTCAGCTTGGTGTTGTCAGGCCAGGTAGTCATGAGGACTCTGGTCCTTGTTCGATTCAGTAGGACACCAGAGAAATAAGAGAGATTTAGATGTTTACCCCTGCCGCCCGCCCCCCAAACCCACATAAACAGCGCGACAATGGGTGTGAACACACAAACGCACTACCTTTTCTTATGCCAGCAGAGGGCGCTAAACACAAAAATGTCGCCCTTCTCTTCATGCCCGTGCCTAGAACCGCAGGCGTGCTAGATTGGTGTTGGAGCTAAAACCTACAGGCATGTAGTTTCAGGAGCAGGGTTGGAGACCCCTGGTATAGTCTATTCATATCTTGTCACGTCTAATGACTTGGGGACAAGACAATGCAAGCAACCTAGCATAACATATCATAGGTCTATAAGTACTAAGAACATAGATTACATCTATGACAAACTCAAATTAAATAGAATAAAAATTATAATAAATATAGCTGCAAGCAACAATGAAGGGGCCAAACAGCATTCGATATGGAAATTCAGTAGCTAAAGAAGCAAAGCAAAACTTTTAATAAAAGATTTGCTTTTTAAAATTGCATTATACTTTTCGGTAACGCAGTGGCGTTACCCCGAAACTTTTGATTACCTTCACGGTGTTGTGCAAAAGATATATACCGAATTTTGTAACGATGAGCCGACCCGTTTGGTTAATATGTAATTTTGAGACAACGTTCGAAATGACATGATGTGTCACGAGTGATGACATTTACAAAGTTTCGTCTCCATATGGTAAACCGTCGCAAAGACAAGGCCTCACGTCCGCTTTGGCGTGCTCTTTGTCAAATCATGTGCGCGTTATTCGTGAACGGTTTGACTTATCAATAACATTTTGATAACTTTTTGTCGGCATGGTCTGAAGATGATCTGTTACGATTTTCATGAAAATCGGAGCTGCGGCCTGGGAGGAGTTCGAAAGAGTTCAGTCGAATCATCTGCATCTAAGGAATCCAATGATACCTCACTTAAGAAAAACGATCTTACGGTTCAAAAGTTGTGGACGTAAACACACCTTCAACTTTGACCCCTTGGTGGCGCTATAGTGCTTCAGGGATTGACACGAAACTTGGTGACAATCAGGAGACCGTTCCCATCACATCTGTGTGCCAAATTTCAAAACTTGGCACCAATCGGTTCTATGGGCTGCCATAGACTCCTAGTCCAAAGTATAATAATAATAAAACTAACAAAAACTAAAAGCTTCGCTGCTGCTTGGACACTAATAATAATAATAATAAAACTAACAAAAATAATAGGTGCCACACAGGCCCCTAATAAAAAAACTAACAATTCCAATAGGTGCCACAGTAGCTTCGCTGCTGTTTGGCCCCTAATAAACATCCTAATATACAGAAAAGTATGCAATATACAATATACTAGACCTATAATGCACATAATGACCTATACTAACCTTATAGACCTATACTAACCTAGAACAGACCCATACTAACCTAAGACAACCTAAGACAAGTGGGGTACAGTTAGTGCAATATTGAGCTGATGTTGACAGTGTGTAAAGTGACTTGAGAGAAATGTATTGGTTACACTTTAGAATAATGGTCCGTGTTAATGAGTAGCTATTTAACACTATTAACTAATATGGAACCAAGATTAACTAAGCAGTAAGTAATAGCTAATTTACTACAAAGGTAGTTCCTTGGTAGGTATTTCGTTATTACTAAATAAATATATTCTCATTGAGAACTACTTGTGAACTATGAGCAATTAAGAAAGAAATACCAATTAATTACTAATCATCCAACATTTTGTTTTACTCTTAACATGGTCATAGAATTTCAGAAGCTTGTGCCTCAAATGGGTTCATTGTGGAAACCAGTTTATGAATATTATATCCCCCGAAAACGTTAGCTACAGGTTGAGATTGTGACTACTCTTACCAAAGGATGGACTGTCTGTTTATTTCAAACTTAAACATGGAATAATACAAATAATTATAATTTGTTTAAAATTGTTAATAATTAGGAAGTGATGCTGACACGCTCATGATTGGATTAGTTCACTATTATGAGCTCTTGAGTGTCAGTTCAATATGTTTCAGACTCCAAAGACCTACCTTTATGTTACAGTAGCCGCCTGAGGATTGGAGGGTGAACCCAAAAGTGAGACGCACTTGGAACGGGAGAGGCTGAAGGTCTTTTAATTGGCTCTGCAAAAGTAAGATTAACAAAAGTAGGAACAATTTTGGAACTGCATAGGCAACCGGCATCATCAAAACTTAAACATCAAGCAAGGTGGCATTAGACTGAGTCCCCTAAATACCCCTAACAGAACGAGGCCCAGGTGAACCTAATAACAAAATCAGAACTGAGCAAGCCGGGCATGAGGACCTCTAGTGGCCAAAACACAAAATAACAAGCAATACACTGACATATTTAGGATATGAATATGAACATATTGATGTTCTCTTGTCAAAAACAATTTGCATCCTTAATGAAGACATTGGTTGAATTTATGTTGCGATAAGCGCTAAACCACATCTTCCAGATTACAATGTTTGTTAGAATATCCCTAGTGCCTCACAGAAATGTATGCCTGTACCGTATGTGTCAAATATAAAAGTTTACATATTACTTGTGAAAACCAGCATAACTCCTCACTAATTACTCAAGCGTTACCTTGTCATCCTGCAGGAACTACTAGTGATGTGGACCATTATTTAAAGTGACAAACATGTTAACGCCTCACTAATTACTCAAGCGTTACCTTGTCATTCTGCAGGAACTACCAGTGATGTGGACCATTATTTTAAAGAGACAAACATGTTAACTCCTCACTAATTACTCAAGCGTTACCTTGTCATCCTGCAGGAACTACTAGTGATGTGGACCATTATTTTAAAGTGAAAAACATAACTCCTCACTAATTACTCAAGTGTTACCTTGTCATCCCGCAGTAACTGTAATCTGGACCATTGTTTCAAAGTAAAAAACATACCCTGCAAGATCTACACTGTAAAAAAAAAAAAGGGTAAAAAAACAGGAACAATCTGGCAGCTGGGACCCCAAATTACACCCATTAAAATACCGTAAAACATTTTTTTTTCGTTAACATCAATTATTCCAGTACCAAATGTACAAGATGTATCTGTAATATGACATTTCAGGCTGTTCTTTGCCCTTAAATATGACTTTTACTAACATAACTCCTCTGTAAAAACAGCATTTTCAATAAATACAAATTATGAATAAAGCCTAATTAAGTTACTATGACTTTCCATGTTCATTCAAAGCCACTCGTGTGCACATTACTCAGTATTCAGATACTGTAATCAGAATACAAAAACTCAACCATTTACTGCGCTTTAGATTAAATCTGTAGCGCCAACAATCTGGTCGGGTCGGAAAAGGACAGTATTCAACGAGGACAACACATTTGAAACAGATTAGATACGGATCTAACTGGACAACATGCACACTCAAGGTGAACAGTTATTAGACCCAAACTACAGACCATCACATTACACATATAAAAACAGAACGAACACAACAACAAAACTCCAAACAATGCTTATCTAACTAAGTTTAAACCTTTAACTCTGTAGCTTTTCAGCTTGCCGCGTGGCATTCTGGGTAACAGGAGCGTTGCTGCTACACAACTATCTAATCAACTTTCCTTCGTCCTACTCTGGCGTCTTTACATATATTAATTTAGCAGACACTTTTATCAAAAAGGACTTCCAAGAGAGAGCTTTACTATAAGTGCATTGGTCAATGATCATAAACAACGAGATAGCCCCAAAAAGGCTTTTGTAGTCTTTGAAATTGACTGGTGCATGGTGGGATTGCATGACGTCAACTAACCGAGCTCAGTTCACAATTCAAGGTTCCTATGTCTAAACCAAAAATTATGTTGTTAAGTTATTTGTCCGTGGGATGAAAGTAAACATCTGCAAAATAACTGTTAAAATAGCTCGTTTTGATAAAGTGAAGTTATGTGTTTTTACGGAACATTTTCGTGAAAATTTTATTAATATTTGTAAAAAAAACAGACATAATAGTGTATTTTTAAGTAACAACATTTGGCAGTAATTCTTATGTATAATTATACATTTACAGTTTGCCATTGTCTTTCTATCTGTATTTCCTGTCATTCAGAAATACAGAAAAAAACACGTATAATTTACAGAAAAAGTGCGGTAATTATTATTTATTTTTTACAGTGTACAACATAAAACAACTGCAGTGATTGGGTAACACTGAATAAAGCACTTTGTAAAATATGTCTGAATGAAACATTCTTTGTTTGGCACAATGATGAAACCTAGCATTTAAACAAAAAATCTGTATTTTGAAATTAAACATTCAACACATTCAACAAACTGCAAATGCTTACTCTTCGACTGGTCTGCCAACGCCTTCGTAAGCAGAGATTTGTTCAAACGTTTTAGGGCTGCCACAACGAATCTATTAAATCGATTAAAATCAATCATTCAAAATCAATCAAAGCATGGCATGCTTTTAATTTTTTGTGTCGCGCAACTATTACACCATTCAATAAGTCGCGGATATGTTTGAGTATAAACAAAAAAAATGTTCAGTTGAGCATGGCATGCTTTTAATTTTTTGTGTCGCGCAACTATTACACCATTCAATAAGTCGCGGATATGTTTGAGTATAAACAAAAAAAATGTTCAGTTGAGCGCCCAGCGGAGTCAGAGGAAAGGCCATCGGAGAGACGTTGGTGAGTAACGTTGTTCTGAAATACATGGCGGAGGCAGAGAAATCAGTAGCTACGACCCAAGTCATTAAAGGTGTGGGAGCATTTCACACTAAATACATCGGAAAAGCGTGTTAATTGACCGAGGTGAAGTTAGTTTCATATTCGACATTCGTCTCACATTCGGAAGACGCTACTTTGCAGCATCGCGTTAGGACCCGGTGAAAACTACCCATACCATTTTGAAAAATTGTTCATATTTTTTGGAATATAAAACGTCAAACAGACACCAGAGTATCTTAACAATGTCTGGTATACTTCCACAGCCTTTACTTGTTCATTGAAGTTTCAAATAAAATGATAGAAAATCACTTATCTTTTGAAAATAGCTTAATCCTTGCAAATCTTAACTTTTTTCAAAAAATAATTGTGTCAAAAAATCTTAAATATACACCAGATTTTTGTAATAAAGTCTGGCCTACTTCCACAACCTTTCAATTTTCAATAAAGCTTTAAACAAAACTCAAATAAATAGCTCATCTTGGAAAATAGCATTTAATCCAAGCAAATATTACTAATTTTTTTTAAATTGTGTGCCTGTTTGTGCACATTCTGAAGATTTTTTGCACTGTGAATTTGCACTGTCAGTTCTGTTTTTGAACAAAGGGTTGTAAATTAATGCTTTTTTGTTTTTTTATCTGAATCATCAATTAATTGAAAAAAGAATCGACAGATTAATCGATTATTAAAATAATCGTTAGTTGCAGCCCTAAAACGTTTGTTAACCGGACAAATCGAGGCGACAAAGCGTTTGCTGACCTGTTGAAGAGTAAACATTTGGTTTCTTAGAACAATATACGGTGGCTCACAGGTGCACCTCACACCAACATTAGCAAAAATTAAAAACAAAAGTTGAAAACACAACGACATTAACAAAAACGAAACATTATAAAAACGCTGCATTTCAAAAAACAATCAACTACTTACAACACCACAACATAAAGTGACAACACAACAGCATTGGTTCACACCACCAACATCAGCCGAGAACACAGCAGCATTAGCTGAGAACACCACAGCATTAGCCCAAAACACAACATTTGCAGAAACGTTTTATGTCAAATTGCTCACAACAAGAAGTTCTCCAGACCACCTGTCTTGGAGGTTTAATTGTTATCGAACATAACGCAGTACAACATCGCTGAAACTAAGAAAGGGCATTTTGTTAAACATATTATTATTAAAATATAATAAAACCAACTTACATTTGTGACGGCCTCCTCAGCCGTCAAGTGGCTACACCTGGGCCCATTGGTTTCCTCCCCTTTAAGAGGACGTCAGAAGAGAGAGACGACCCTTCCGTTTGTCCGCAGCACGCTTTTGTTTTGAGTTGTGGCAACCTTTTGACTTTTGTTAATACACCTTTCAACACTGCTCGCTATCATGAGACACTCACACACATGTACACCACTGACTTACTGACTAGCATACCTCACGTCTAGTTATGTTAAATTAGTATTCTTTAATAAATTACCACAGCATAGTTCTCGCGCATGTGTTCCCCTTTGTTCTGTCTCAACCCCTGAGCCGGGTTCGTGATACATTAGTGAATTTAAGTTGTGTTCTTGGTTGGAATAATTTAAAATTGACCAACTGTATTTTGGTGGGAATCCAACTATTTCCACTTTACACTGCCCCTAGTGGTCTGGAGAACTTCTTGTTCAATATGGCCGCCCACAGTGCCGATTTCAATAAGAGAGACAGAGATATGTAAAAACAAATCTGATCCTTATCCTATTTGTTACCCCCCGTTTTCTTTGGTTCCTTATTATCTGCCCTAGGCTTGTCCCAATTGGCCATGACAGAGCTGTAAACATTTATCTTGTGCATACCCCTTCCCCATACAGTGGGGATAGCTTGAAGGTTTTCAAGAGTACGGATGCTAATCAATATGCTTTGGCTGGATTGGTGGATGACGTGAAAGTGCGGCACATGGCCACCAAGGACTTATATTTAATCATGGGAAAGTTATTTATTATTAAAGAAAAATCTAATGTATGTTTTTGGTGGTAGTTTACTCTGACTAGGTAGCAAGTTGTTAGGTAAGTGGCTAACAGCTAACAAGCACTCATCTTAGTGCCACTTAGCTCACAGCTAGCTGTCATTAATCTTGACAATGTTCTTTACTGCCAGAAGCAGGGCTTGACATTAACTCTTTGAGGCAATAAGCGCAGGTAGTTCAGGCAGGTCAATCGGGCAGCGCGTGTCATCCATTTATCGGGGACGTAAGCCGTCTTACTCCACCTTCCTTTACTCCGCCCACTACCACACCCATGTTAACAGTGCATATCCATTGGACCACGTCCGATAAGGCATCTTTAAAAGACGCGCGGATAGGCACATACACGCACACACTCAGCCATTTGTTGTATGATCAGTGCTGCTGCCACCCTCCACCTTTTTGGAGCAGAATTCACCGAGATGAACTTCACCGAAACACTAAGGAAAAAAGCTGGCGTTGCCTTTTCAGCGTGAGATATACAAGGTGTGGCGTGAGAGCGTGAGAAATGGTTGAAATGCGTGTGTCACACGGCGAAACCGTGAGAGTTGGCAGCTCTGGGTAAATAAACGTAATGAGTGGCACTGCACATAACGTTAAGTGGGGAAAATACATTTCGCTTCCACTTGCCCTACAGAAGAAATCCACTTGTCCCAGAAAAGCAGATGAGATGTGTCGAGCCCTGAGATGTGTTTGGAAGAACATGAAGGGAACGAGCCCTACGGAAGGTGTACAGAAGATCTACGACTCAAACTATTCAAAATATTTGCTATCAAAATATTAGTGCATGACTGGTCTACTAGTCTACTAGTTTTTTCCATTGCTTCACAATCAAATCCATTCCACTTTATCAGTAGGGGGAATACCCATAGCAATATAAATCTACTCTGCGTTTTCCTGGTTTCCAACACAAACGGTCTCATCACGCACGCAGATTCAACTCCCATACTCTTTGATCAAAGCGTTGCGCTTGCAGCTAGCACTTCAGACATGACGAGATGGACATAAGGTTTTTTTCGAGGAAGAGGAAAGTAAGTCAGAGTTGCCCAAGTTTTCCCTTCAGTGGAAATGCACCCTTATGAGACATTCTCTTACTATAATAGCATTAAGTCACAAAGATCCTTCTGCAAACATTATGATTATAGCTTCTTATTGCCTTAACAACCCTTACAAAAATAAGTATACTATAAGTATACAAAAATATGGATAGTACACTTTTAGTTCACTTTTGATATACTTTTAAGAAGTATACTTATAGAATAGTTCACTTTTGATATACTTTTAAGGAGTATACTTAGAAAATAGTACACTTTCGATATACTTTTAAATATGCTTTGAAACAGTTATGCTTTGAACAGAAAGGTTGCATTTGAAGGTTATACTGTCAAACTGACTAAGGAATGAAATAACAACGTGAAAAAATTAAGATAGCATGGCTCATTGGCATCATTCCCATGATGCAAGGCGGTAAACAGTGTTAAAGTTTTCTGACAAATTTGCTGTTTGTTCAAAATACAATTGTGACTTCATGAATTTCGTTCTTTAAATGTAAATACATTTAATTGTTTAGTTTCGGCTGCATTAAAAAACCCATTCACTCTCCGCCCGACCTCTTTCTTTGCCACAGTGGTGGAGAATGCGTGCACTGAGTTAAACCCTGGCAAAGAAGATGTCTCAGCGGAGCAGCCGATCTCCAAGCCAAGTGGAGGGCCCTGATGTCCCTGTCGACCCCGCTACTATACTGGGCCACCTACTCAAAGCATCCATAGACCAACAGAGGGTGACTCAACAGCTTGTGACAAACCTAGGTCAACTGACGAGAGGGTGGCTACAGACGCAACACGCGGCAGCCACTGATGCACGGCGCACAGCCAACCAGGTCCTGACCAAGCTTACGGCCGACAATGAAATCGAGGCTTACCTGCACACCTTCGAGGTGGTGGCGGGCCGGGAAGGCTAGCCACGAGCTGATTAGGCTAAGGTGCTTGCCCCATTCTTGAGCGGAGAAGCCCAGCGGGCCTGTTACGCCCTTCTAACGGATGAAGTCTAGGACTATACGTGCCTGAAGGGCAGCCGTACTGGCTCGGGCCGGGTTATCCCCAGGAGCGGCAGCCCAACAGTAACAGACCTGGACTTATGTTCCTGGGGTTCCTCCTCCCGTGCAAATGGCCCAGCTCCAGCGCATTGTATACCGTTGGCTACAACCTGAACGGCGTGGTCCCAATGGCGTCGCAGACCAGGTCGTCATGGACCGTTTCCTGAGGGAGCTCCCTCCTGCCGACCGGAGAGCGGTGGCACAGCAAGACTCCAATACGATACAGGAAATGGTCCTGCTGGCGGAGCGACCAGGTCCATGACTTCCCTTCACCCAGGGGAAAACGGAACCCCCCATGGGCCCTAAGACGCCACCCCCCAGACCTAACAAACCCTATAGCCCAAAGATGATGCCGGGCCAGGTTCCTTCCCGGTCTTACCCCGTAGACGAGCCTATGCCAACCGACAGACCAAGTCAGCGTCCCTGGGAGGTGGGCTGTACGCTGCACGGGGAATCCCAAGAGGGGGCACCCTTTCGTACGGTCAAGATCCAAGGAAGACCGGTTCAAGCCCTTCTATACACCGGCAGTTCTATATCCCTGTTGCGGCCCTTGCTGCTACCGCGGGGGCAGCGGATAGAAGGCTCCCGACCGGTTTCCTGTGTTCACGGTGACACACGTGATGTCCCTGCAACGGCACTCGAGGTGTCAGCCCGGCCAGGCAGATGGACCCTGCGAGTGGGAGTGGTTCGTGGACTCCCTGTTCCATTTCTCCTCGGCCGGGATTGGCCAGGCTTGGAAGACTTACTGCGCACCCCGCGAAACCCCAAGCGAGGCCAACGGCCAGAAGCCCCGTACCCTGGCCAACCAGTAATGTCCTACCTGGCAGAAGAAGAGGAAGCAGACGGCAAAGGTGAGCCTGACTTGTCCATTAACCCTCTCGCTGACCTCTTCCAACAGGCCGCCCTACGGGGCTCCTTCCAAAGGGAACAACAGGAGGATGAGAGACTGAAGTGCTGTTGGGCACAGGTCAGGGAAATAGAGGGGAAGCCGCATGGCCCCACGCCGCTCCCTGCAACATACTTCTCTATCTCCAACGGACTCTTGTATCACATCACCCAAGGAGGTGAGGAGGACGTACGCTGCCTGGTGGTACCACTGGGAAAAATGCTCACGGTCCTGGAGCTGGCCCATTCACATCCCCTTGGGAGCTACTTGGGGATCCATAATACCCTGGCTCAAATCCAACCCCGATTCTTCGGGCCAGGGATGAGAGCGGACGTCGAACGCCTTTGCAGACCTGCCCCGAGTGCCAAAAGACCGCTCCCCAAAAGCCACCGCCAGCCCCTTTCATCCTGTTGCCGATAATCGAAACCCCTTTCGAGAAGCTGGGTATGGACTTAGTGGGACCTCTACCGAAGTCAGGCCGCCGACACGAGTACATCCTGGTGCTGGTGGATCGCAGCCATCCCGCTGCGTAAAGCAACGTCCAAAGCAATCGCCATGGAACTCGTCCAGCTGTTCAGCAGGGTCGGGATCCCAGAGGACATACTGACGGACCAAAGTACACCGTGTGTTTCCCGTATGATGTCCGACCTCTGCCGGTTGCTACGGATTCACCACCTGCGCACCTCCGTATACCACCCCCAGACAGACGGCCTGGTCGAGCGCTTCAACCAAACACTGAAGAAAATGCTCCGAAGAGTGGTGACTGAAGACAGCCGGGACTGGGACCTTATGATTCCGTACGTCCTTTTCGCCGTGAGAGAGGTGCCCCAGGCTGTTGTATGGCCGGCGGCCACGAGGGCTCCTGGATGTCGTGAGAGAGGCCTGGGAGCAACAGCCATCCCCCCTATGGACGGTGATCGAGCATGTACGGGAAATGGAAGAGAGGATCCGATGTGTACGACCAATAGTGAAGGAACACATGGAGGCGGCGCAGCGCACCCAGCGGAGAACCTACAACCGACCCGCCCAGCCAGAGAGTTCTTCCCGGGTGACCTGGTGTTGGTCATGATACCGATGCTCGGTGTAAATTCCTTGCGGCCTGGTAAGGTCCGTACACCGTGACTGAGAAGCTAGGTCCGGTCACCTACAGGGTACACCAGGCTGGGGAGAGAAAAGACACCCAAACATACCACATCAACCTGCTGAAACGCTGGGAGGAACCCGAACCTCCCCCCTCTCTGTTTTCACCCGTCCTCTCGAAGACGTTGCATGGGCGAAGACCTCACCGCCACGCATCGCCAGGAAGTGAGGGAACTCGTAAGCCAGCACCAAGACGTGTTCGTCCCTAGCCCGGGCTACACGCAACTGCTACACCACGATATCGTTACCCCACCGGGAGTACGGGTCAGGTTGAAGCCGTATCGTTTACCCGAAACCAGGATGAAAGCGATAGAGGAGGCAGCAGCCGAAATGCGACGACTAAACATCATAGAGTCGCCGCACAGTCCCTGGTCCAGCCTAATCGTTGCTGTCCCCAAGCCAGACGGGAGTCTGCGCGTCTGTAAGAAAGTCTCCAAGTTCAGCTGGGAACGGCTCGCTACGTGTCCACACTCGACCTTACTAAGGGCTACTGGCAGGTGCCCCTGACTCCTTCAGCTAAGGAGAAAACCGCCTTCAGCACACACAGTGGCCACTAGCAATACAGGGGGGTATTTGTCGTAGCTCGCTAAGCGGTTTAGCGAGCAAATTTTCAGGCTAAGATAAAAAACGCCCCTCTTTTTAGTTTGTGGAAGCAACTTTCGATAAATCACCATAGTAACATATCAATTAGCACTAACCTGCTCCAGAGCAGGCTAACGTAAGTGTAGCTGGATAAGCTTGCCACACCCCCGGAACATAATTGGCAGCTCCCTTTTTGAGAGACAAAGTTGACCAAGGAGATATATTCTACTTAAATTAGCTTTCCATACCAATAGAGTTCAACGCAATTGCAATATCCTTTATTTCACATGGATGAGTTCTTGTTTGAGCGGTATCGATTCAGCCGACAAGGACTCATTTACTGTGCGTGTCCACTGCAGCGACGCGAATCGCTTGCCATCGCTCGCCTTCCCAACAGTCCACCACGCTCGGGGGCGTTTCAAACAGATTAATGTAGAATGTAGTTTCTAAAATCACAGTTGTAGTTGTCATGGCCAAGTGTGCAGACTTGGGTTTACGTAGTCGCAACATCGATCAAAATACAACTTGTATACAAAATTCAAAACTGTTTAATAGACATACACGTTGACATGTGTAAAAAACTTTTACTATATTCCTCAGTCTCTGCTAATCTGTCGATACGATAGGGAGTTCCAGCCGGGCTAGCTAGCTAGTTACAGTACCACAGAACGAAGTTACGTAATGTGACTAAACTGAATTTGAAAGTACAAGTACCCACAACTTCGGCAAACATTGCGCCATGCATCTTTTTTTTGTATTAACATCTCTGTACGAATACAGCTATGTATCGTACAGGGCTGGGTAAGCAGCCACACAAACGATAAGTTTCTCCTTCACCTTGAAACCTAGAAAGCTAGAAATGTTTACCATGGTTGCTACGTTACGAGAAACAAGAAAACACTCCGATTGGCCATCGCTAGCGAAAATCGCTCCTCATTTGCATAAAGTTGAGAACATCTCAACTCTGTCGCGTCGCGTCGCTACCCACAATGCACCACGCAAGCGATTCGCCTGGCTCCATAGAAAATGAATGGAAAACATGTTGTCGCTTGCATCGCGTCGCTGCAGTGGACACGCACTGTTACTTGCAAGACCTTCTCGGGCAGTACACCGCAAATATCACACGCCGCAGCAAGCTTTATGCTTTATGAGCTCATGCTGCTGTATGTGAATGTGTAACGCTATGGTTTAAGAAATGTCTTGTCTTATCTGTTGTACCTCTGCTTTTTATGTTTCACTGTGGGCGAGTGGGAAACGTCATATCGATTCCTTTTTATGTCTTGATATGTGAAGAAATTGACAATAAAGCTTCCTGAAACTTTTACTGTGCTTCAGACTCTCTGCATAGCCTTGAGTTTTTTTTTGCGTCAGGTACATTTTTATACAGTATAGGCGATGCAGAAAACATTGGCAAAGCCGCAGCATGCGTTGCTGTAAAAGGCTATTGGCGCTTAACCAGCTGATGAATCAATTCATCATATTTCCTGGCCATGCAGTCAATGAAATCAAAGAGGGATTTCCACATAAGCCTACATGCATATGCACATATATAGTACATGATATAAGCGCTTTCAGTAGGCCTACATATATTCTCATAAGTGTCTATGAATTTGTATCAATTAGATACTCTTTGGCCTTGTTTTCATACTTATTCTGATAGAGTTGATATCATTATTTTAAATAGCAAGATCTAATTCGATGATTAATTTCCATCAAGCCTACTGCCGGCAGGCACATTTAAAGAAATTCGATCTGATTGATTGGGGTAATAAAGCACTTAAGACGAGCCTATACATTTTACCAAAATACGCATTTAGCTTATCGGCAATTTTTTGCCAAGTTGCCTGTCTTGCTCTGGCAGCGGTGGCAGTGTTTGACTTAGCCATGATAATATGCTTATTGTCTTCGTAGAGACTCATTATAATAGTTTGCTCGGATGGCGAGAATATCACCGCTCTCTCTTTCGTCTTTTCCGCCATCATGCCGTTAGAAAATCACTAACCGCCAACCCAAAGAAGTGCAGCCTGGCTAGGTCAGAAGCAAGCTACCTGGGATATACCAGTGGCCGGGGCATGGTAAAGCCACAACAAGCCACAGTAGAAGCGGTGCGTAACACCCCTACTCCAAGGACCAAAACCCAGATGAGAGCCTTTCTAGGACTTGTGGGCTACTACAGGCGATTCGTCCCCAACTTTTCCTCTATCGCCGCCCCTTTGTCAGATCTAACTAAGAAGGGCCGCCCCGAGTTGGTGGTATGGACGACCGCTGAGGAAGAAGCGTTCCTGAAACTAAAAGAAGCCCTCACCACAGAGCCTGTCCTACTTCGAATGCCCTTTTCTCCTTCAGACTGACGCTTCGGAGACGGGGTGAGGGGCGGTTTTCTCCCAAGACGTCGCGGGTGAAGAGCACCCCATACTCTTTGCTAGCCGCAAGCTAACCCCCGCCGAAAGCCGGTATGCTACCGTGGAACGCGAGGCTCTGGCCATCAAGTGGGCCCTGCAGGTGCTTCGTTATTAACTGCTGGGCCGACGCTATACCCTGGTGACCGACCACGCACCCCTACAATGGATGGCCCGGGCCAAGGACAGCAATGCCAGGATCACCCGTTGGTTCCTGTCTCTGCAGGATTTCTGTTTTGACGTCAGCCATCGTTCAGGAACGCAACATGGTAACGCCGACGGCCTCTCCCGGCTGCACGCGCTATGGGCAGCTGTGCTGGACCCACCGGTTCCCCGGCTCCATGCTTGGGGGGGGGACTGTGATGTCGCAGCCACGTAAAGACTGGTATCAGCGTGGGTCCAGCCACCGCCCACAAAGGACCACTGGCACTAAGGACAGCTCCTCCCGTGTTTACACCTCTCATTGCGCACAGCTGGCGATAATATGAAGACACACCTGCACCGAATTAGACCTTGTCAGCCGTGCCATAAAGGAAGAAGCGAGACCAGTCCAGGGTGGGGTGAGAACACAGCGCAACGACAGACAGCTACAATACGTTAACTCACTGTCTCACTTTCCTCAGACTCGGCCAATGAAAGCGGGCACGACCCCCTCCCTCGTTAACCAACGGAGGCAACCGAAGACGGACCCGGATTCTGTTATTTTTGGTTTACTTTCAAGTCAGGTGGCTGAGCGGGTAGAGCATCGTGCTAGTAATCTGAAGGTTACCATTTAGATTCCCGGCCGGTGCACATGACGTTGTGTCCTTGGGCAAGGCACTTCACCCTACTTGCCTTGGGGAGAATGTACTTGTACTTACGGTAAGTCGCTCTGGATAAGATTGTCTGCTAAATTACTAAATGTAAACTTACTTTTCCGACTTTCTTTTCGTAATGTTTAACGGGCCACCGGACCCTGTCTGCCGGGTGCTTGAAGTTGATTTTATTGTTTTGTTTCGGCTGCATTAAAAAACCCATTCACTCTCCACCCGACCTCTTTCTTTGCCACACAAGGTATACTTTTAGTACTTTAGGAATTTATACTTTATTAACTGAAAGTGCACTACACAGGCTACTTTACAAGTTTTAAAAGTAAACCTAAAATACACTATAAGTGTACTTTAAAGTGTACTAAATGACCTAAAAAGTGGCCCAATTCAGTTACAAAAATAGTTTATAAATAAGTACACTGCTACTAAATTTTCAGTTACATGATAATACAGTAGTATACTTTTTCACACTAAGTGTACTTACAAAATAAACTTGAAGTATACTTCTCTTTGTAAGGGAACAGTGAGCTAATCAGGAGTTAACGTTAGCTAACATGCTAGTTTTTCCAACGACTGAATTTTTGTTGTAAATATATATCAGAAATGGGGGGTCGGACAGACCTGCCCCCACTGCTAAAATAATCCTAGAAGAAACATTGAACCTATACCAATTGTGAATTTGATATGCTGATAAAATGATTTACATCTCAGAAACATTCATATAAACAATCTACTTGAAGCTTATTTCAATTATCAATATGAAAGAATGCTCAATGCATCTCCATGTCTCCTGATACAGATGGTTGAGATTGAGAGTGAGTCAGAGGCAGGGGCAGCATGCAGGGGCAGTGGAGACAGCTCTGTTGCTGAGGTGAGTGCTGAAAGGTGATAGGCAGTTTTTTCTGCAAAGAGTAGGTTAGTCCTTTCTACATGGCCCGACCAAAGTTTAATTTCTAAAAATCTGAAACAAACAAACAAAAACTTTGGGTTTGATTAAGGTGACCAAACACCACTAATGAGAGTTGGTCCAATAACATGAGACATGACATTTGTTATGCATTGATGTGTAATGCCAATTTCTGGACTGTTTTAAGGTCATTATCAATATGAAAAAGTGCTCGATGCATCTCCATGTCTCCTGATATAGGTGGTTGAGATTGAGGGTGAGGTAGGGGCAGCATGCAGGGGCATTGGAGACACCTCTGTTGCTGAGGTGAGTGCTGAAAGGTGACAGGTAGTTAAGGAAGATGTCCCATTGGTTATTGGGATGTTAAGTTTTCAAAATCTTTTATGTCCAGTCCCTCAGTATATGTATAACAAAGGCATAATCTAGCATGCCTTAAGTTTACTGTGAAATTATGAAAATTAATAATGAAATGGAATGAATAGCCAATTTAATTCATGTCATTCCATTCCATCCATTTTCATTTCTAGGAACAAGAGACATTAGATAGGGAAGAGGGAAATAATGAGAGCACAGTGAGAGTGACCCATTCTGTTGGAGATGCAAGAGAGGGGGATGTTGAAAGAGACAAGGGTGAGAGGAGTCAGTCTGAGAGAGACGAGGGTGAGAGGAGCCAGTCGGAGAGAGACGAGGGTGAGAGGAGCCAGTCTGAGAGATGACGGAGAGGATGTGTACCACAAGCCAAATCACCCTGACCCAAAAGTCATTCCCCCCCAGAATCTGCTAAACAAGACTCTTACCTTAAAGAAAAATGGTTTAGGGACTTTCCTTGGGTTCATTATGTGCCAAATGCATGGGAGGGGGGGGGGTGTTCTATTGTAAAGAAGCATTCAAAAGGCAGGTAAGCCCTCTTGCTAAATGCACTGATCTAGCCTTTGTAGTTTGTGGTTTTAAAAACTGGAAAAAAAGCCATTGAGAAATTTCGAGCAAGTGAAAAAAGTCACAAACACAAAGTTCCTATCAAAACACACACACACCTTCAAAGAAGCATTGAAACGCAGTTATCATCAGTTAAGATGCAGCAGCAAAGAGAGGCCAGATCATACTTGCTAAAAATCATTTCATCCGTTTCTTTTGTCATCAGGGTCTAGCATTACGTGGACATGAGAGTGATGGGGGAAACTTTGTTCAGCTACTAAAGCTTAGAGCTGAGGATGATGAGGAGCTGAAGCGTTGGCTCAGAAAGCCCTGCAACCATTACACAAGCCCAGAAGTGCAGAACGAGATTTTAAATATTATGGGCAACTCCGTTGTGCATAAAATATCAATGGAAATACACAAGGTGTCCCCACTCGTACTCAAGAGGCCATATGCCTACATTATGTAGATCGTGATTGCTACCTCATGAAGACTTTGTAGGCCTTTATCAAGTCTCCTCAACAACAGGGAAAGAGTTGGTTCGGATGACAACTGATGTCCTCCTTTGATTGAACCTGCCCTTATCGTGCCTTCACGGGCAGAGCTATGATGGCAGGTGGAGCTAAAGGCGTTCAGGCAGTCATAAAAGAAACACAGCCTCTTGCTCCGTTCATTGCATTAATCTGGTGACTCAGACAGTCTGTAGCACAAGCACTATTGTGTCTGATGCGCTGGATTTAGTCCACAAACTTGGCCCTCTTCACCATATATCTGGAAAATATAAGACAATCTTTAAGGAGGTTGCCCTGTCAGAAGCAGGGAGTATCCGAACTCGAGATCCATCTGCCCCACACAATGGCTCATGAAGGTGATAGCCATCCAGGCAGTTTTAGATCATTATGAAAATATTTTGGTCAGTCTTGAGGAAATGGCACCTGGTTCCTCCGACACTTGCTTAAAAGAGGGCTACAGGAGAGATTTCAGAACGGGCAGATTTAGCTTGGCCTTGTTATGGCCCTTGAAGTTCTTAAAGAACTTGAATGTATCAACCGCTCCCTTCAGGGCAAGACAGTGAGTGTCTCAGGGATGCTGGCTGCGGTTGATTGTGTGAAAAACACAGGTCAAATAAAGAGATCTGATGAAACATTTCATCATATATATACCCAAGCGTGTAATCTGATCCAGGATTTGGACATTGAAGCTATCCAGACTCCTCACATCCGGGGACCCCCAAAGCGCTTCACAGGAAATGCACCTGTATGGAGCTAAATCAGGGCCAAATGTTTTGTTAATTTGAAAAAAAATCTGCAGTCGAAAATCTAAAGCTTGACATTGAAAATTTAAGTTTTGGTCGAAAACTTGAAAAAAAAAAAACATTTATTCAAAGAAAAAATAAGTGTTCAATTTTTTTTTCAGGTTGAATACAATTTCGATAACATTTTGGAATAATTTTGAATAAATTATAATTTTTCACTTTCAAATTTTACATAGTTTCACATTTCATGTTTTGAGATAAAAAACTTTTTTTACGGGTTAATTTTAATTTTTCATTTTTTTGTTTTTGAGTTTCATTTTTTTGTTTGAGTTTTAGACTTTTGGCCCCGATTTTGCGTAGGGGGTGTGGCTTCAACTCAGAGGCGGGAATTATGAGTGGCAGCCTAACAAAGAGGCAGAAGACTCGGCAGTGGGGATGGCGTCCGCTCCGCCAACACAGTCTCATACTTCTGCGTATCTATGACACGGGTTTACACATCTATTTTGCGTGCCATATATACGCCAAATCGGAGATCAGTAATTAGACCTGTGTGGTAAATATTGAGATGATAGTTGTCTCGAGTTATAAACAGTTAAATCAGAAACCATTTTTTTAAATATCCCTTCCAAAGCTGGCAAGAACCTGGCCTGAATAGACTAGGCTTACATCTTATATTTCCTGTGTGTGTGCCCATCTTTTTTTCTTATTTATATTTACAAGAATGCTGCTTGGTGTTGGTGGCAAATAATAATTATTGGTTGTTATTTAAAGGTGGTTGAGGTGAAAATTACCCCACAAAAACGTATAAAAAATACATTTGGAAGCTTCAATATTGTGAATCTCCGTAACATCTGAATGAGTCTGAATGAGTCTGAATGATGACGTATAATGGATAAAGAGTTAATAAAGTTCTGCGTGTGATAGAGACGCATTTTCTGTTGATAGAAATGATGGGAGGACTTTGAGTATAAACTGCACGCAAAACAGAGATTTGGCGTATATGTCACGCAAAATAGATGTGTAAACCCATGTCATAGATACGCAGAAGTATGAGACTGTTGGCGGAGCGGATGCCATCTGCCGAGTCTTCTGCCTCTTTGTTACGGTGCATTCACACTGCAGCGGGGCGGGCAGAGCGGGGCGTCGGCTTCCAATTCATTTTCAATGAAACCAGGCGTTGACACCCGCGTATGGCATTGTGGGAAGGCGAGCGGGGCGTCAACGCACGCGTAGGGTATTGTGGGAAGGCGAGCGGGGCGGCGAAAGTTGGATTTTTCTCAACTTTATGTCAATGAGGAGCGTGAAAACGCCAGCGATGGCCAATCGGGTTGGTTTCTTGTTTCTTGTAACAAAGCAACTGTTGGTCATGGTAAACATTTCTAGGTTTGACAATTTCAAGATGGAAGAGCAACTCATCGTATGTGTGTCTTCATACCCAGTATTGTATGATACGTCTATGTTCGATTACAGAGACGTAAACAACAAAAATGATGCCTGTCCCAGGGTGGCTGAGGTTGTCGGCGTCCCTGGTGTGTTGTATTTTGTACTTTAATTCAGTTTCTTCACATTACTTAACTTTCTTCTGTGCTAGCTGCATAGTCTAGCTAGCTCACCCGGCACACGATTGACATTCAACGCTGAAATGCTGGCTGGCAGCCACTCGCTATCCATACAGTGAATGTGTAGTGGCAAGTCATAATCTAGCGATTGATTTGCAGAGATTTCGAGTAATATAATAAAAGGTTACGCTTGTCAACGTTTATGTCTGATGCATCTTTTTTTCCAGCCGGAACAAGACCCGTTACATAGAGTGCGGGTGGCATTTAATCTTTCACTCGGCTTAAAACAAGTGTGGAAAAAGATCATCTATTGTGTGCTGTAGATAAAATCATGTCAGATCTAGAAAGCGTGTCGGATTTGTGCTTAATGTGTGTAAAAGTTGTATTTACTGTTGTATTATATTACTAGAAATCTCTGCAAATCAATCGCTAGTTAATCCGCTATTTGCGGATTCATATATATTATATAATATACAGAAATATCAGTTGTAAAATTACAGTTAATAAACTGACCCTTCTACAACCGATGCTACAGCAAGCACACCCTACAATTTCTCTAGAAATTGTACCGTCTTATTATTATTATTATTTTAATAATTACGATTGAAACGAGTGAGAATAGGAGTTAAGGGAGTTAAGTCATGCCTGTCTTCGCCTGGGGCCCCCAAATCACTAAATCCGCCACTGCGTCAGACCAACGCAGCAAATAGCTATGCTACCTGTATGGGGGTGACAGTGGAATAGCACTGCCGAAAAGCATGGCTAGTCAGGATACATTATTTTGGTACAGATAGTAGATTTTGTAGAGGTACTTGGGCGGATAAGTGCTCTACAGAACATAGATATTGAAGTATTAAATAGTTTGAGACTTATCGAGCACTGTTCGTGTGCAAGATGTACAGGTTGTGGAGGGCGATAAGTGCCAGGTAATGTTAGCTAACACAGCTAGCAACAAAGAAGACAATCTGCTGCGTTGGTCTAACGATACCACGCCCCTCTTGTTTGCATGTGAGATCTGAAATAAATACATCACAGAAATAAATGTGATGTGGAAATAAATGTGGTTTGGAAATACATGTGGAAATAAATGTGGTGCGTAAAAGTCTCAAAAAACAAATAAATGTGGCATTAGGAAATAAAAGTCCCATTAAATAAATAAATGTTGTCTTTACAAAAACGTCATTTTTAAATAAATAAATGTATTTATTTATTGATGTCGGTAAATGGATTCAGCTATATAATTATATAATGTTATATTTATATATTTATTACCATCTTTTTTTTATTTAAGAGTTTTTTTCATAGCCGTATTTATTTATGTATGTATCTATTCATTTACCTATTTATTTATTTTATTTTGACTAACTCGGCGTTCCATACTTACACTCAATCTTAACTATTGAAGATTGCAGATCGGGCTGGGTTTACCCAGTCCACGAGAACATAATAGTAGCCAGTAATTGCAGACCATGCCGACTCCAAGGAAAAACAATGAAAGAGAGAGATCATTTTCTATTAAAAAAAAACATGGTAAATGCACCAGAATGCGGGAAATTGCATCTACATCTTTTTTTTTTATTCGGGGGGAGAAACCCCCAGACCCCCCGCCAAAATGTCCAAAATGCAGTCAGTTAAAGCATGCCTTTATAATGCCAAAGGTCATCTCTATCTTGACCCCTTGTTCTGTTCAGGGCCACATTAAAAGCAGTCTGTGGCCGTGTGTTGGGGTCAGGATAGGGGGTCATCAAAAAGGGCTGGCAGGCGTACCCTCGGTCCCCTACCAGCAATCCACTGAAGAGCCCTGAAGTAGAACATTTATATTAGCATAATCAGTAACAAAATGCAATACAAAATGTTACTTATAATTGTCATACCTTGCTCTAGTCTGTGGCACAGTGCAGACTCCCTAAAGATCCGGGAGTCATGGACTGACCCAGGCCACTTTGCCTCAATGCTGGTCACCAAGTATTGATGGTCACAACTCATCTGCAAAATAATCTTGTGTTAAAATCCATCCACATAACAGTATTAACGTGAGGGATACATCAATGTACATTAGAAGGATTCCTACTCTACCAGTATAACCAAACATGTGTATTTGCTTTACCTGGACGTTGATGCTGTGGAATGACCTGTGATTAATGTAATCGCCTAAGGAGTAGGATGAATTTCATATTCAACAGTAAACATCATGGGGCCTAGATTATTCATAGTTGAAGTTTCAATTTAAGTGAATATTTATATGTTCACTGCTATGTCATAAAATCGCTTTTTAATTGCGTGCATGGGCAGGTGCCCTGGGAACAAATGTGTTCAAGAGCTGTGCTAGAGCAAGCACCACCTTCCGAATTGCGTGGCAGACGTAGTAGCGAAGTAACGCAACGCTACGCACACAGTCTGTGGGACTGTGAGCGCACGGCTTCGATGACTCACATTGCCAACATACGGCTTAAGCAGCAGGCAAAAATATGTCATTCGCTCAGCTGAGAATCGATATCTTTCATAAAGATGGTCATCATGGAATGCCAACGGGTTTGCCGGTCTCTAAAAGTTCTGGCTCTTCTGAACGCACCTCTCGTTATTTACGCACCAAGCTCCAGATCCACAGGATCTTCTATGAACGGGGACGGCATTACACGCAAGAATGAGTTAGTGGGCGGGGTTTTTATACCGGTTGATCTCTGATCTCCAACTTAACCTGCTCCCGACCAGCTTAGGCATTAAGCATGTGTTACGATGGCACACTACCCCGGTAACAAGTGATCCACCGTCGTAGTACATAAAACCCTGGGTTGAACCCGAAGTTACCTCGCTAACGTCAAATCTTGATTTGTAGTACAGGCCCCAGGTGTCAACGAAATAAATTAACAATAATATATCGTAATTGATTTGATAATATAAAGGTTGTGCCAAATGTGTTGATGTGTAGTATACGTATCAAAGTGTGGTTTAAAAATCCTTGGTTTGGTATAAACAACATTAATGTTGAAGCAATTGCTTCTTAAATGTTTGTGTTTATTTATCAGGCTTTTTGTACGATGTTGGCAATATTAGAATGTTTAAAAAAATTGGGAATAGCGCGGTGTTTGAAGCGCTGAACTACACATTAAGAGGTTGCAAGTTCAAATATGCCTGAATGGTACTTTTGAAAAAGGTTTAACAACAAATTATCCATATCTGTGTCTAACTAGCTCTGTCAATCTATCTGTAGATTGTTAGTAATGTGACCAGCACACCAAATTAAATCAATTAATTTTTAAACAACAGTATTAAAAAAGCACTGAATTCGGCAACTTGGACATTGAACTATTCATGAAAAAACAACCAGAGAAAGGCCAGGTTGACCTAACCTGGTGTGTGTGACATTTGCAATCTCATTGATTAGGTTTAAAGTGTATTTTAATTGTCAGATAACAGGTCAACATGATAAAACAGTGTATTTGTTTAATGATGTTATTTATTTATTTGCACAGTCAGCAGAAATTTGCTGTAAAAGGACGTCTGAGAATGTTTTTCGTTACATTCAGCCGAACATGAGAACAGTAGTGCTTGCCCTGACTCTAGCCCTTGTGGGTAAGTCTAAGTTGTTATTATTAGATGATCATTTGTTGCAATCATATTTTGTTGTATATGAAGTAATGTGTCTGCTCAAACATTTCAGCAAGTCAACAGGTCAATGTTGGTAAGTTTTTTAAATATTTGTATATTCATTCTTTTCAATCAGAGATTAATATACAGATTACTTACAAAATTTGACATAATTGTTCATTGCAGCTCCTGAGTTTGCCTCCAGCAATACCTATGTGTACAGGTACGAGGCAGTGGTCTTGGGAGGTCTGCCTGAGGAAGGTCTGGCTAGAGCAGGAATCAAAGTCATCAGCAAAGTTCTCATCAGTGCAGTTGCCCAGAATAACTTCCTGCTAAAGGTACAGGATGCACATCAAGTTTCAATACTCAAGAGTCAGGAGTTCATCTTCTTCTCATTAAATGTTGCTTTATATTTTTTTCTCGCAGCTTGTGGACCCAGAGATCTTTGAGTACAGTGGTGTATGGCCCAGAGATCCTTTTGTTCCAGCAGCAAAGCTCACTTCAGCTCTGGCTGCTCAGCTCCAGACTCCCATCAAGTTTGAGTATGCCAATGGAGTTGTGGGTAAGATACATGCCCCTGCTGGTATCTCTGCTACGGTGTTGAATGTCCACAGAGGTATCATGAACATCCTTCAGCTGAACATCAAGAAGACACAGAACATCTATGAGCTGCAGGAGGTCAGGCTTCTATCTTAAAGCTCAAATGAAAGGGTTGGCCCTACCCCTATTCTTACTCTTAGCCAAACCATGTTGTCTTTTATGTTCACCAGGCTGGGGCTCAGGGAGTCTGCAAGACCAGCTATGTCATCAGTGAGGATGCCAAGGCTGAGCGCATTCATCTGACCAAGACCAAGGATCTAAATCACTGCCAGGAAAGACTCGAGAAGGAGTTCGGTTTGGCTTACACTGAGAAATTGGCAGCTTCTCAGTATGTAAGTAGCTGTTTCATAACCTTCATTTTTATTCTGATAGGTATCAGTATGAACGTCTGACATTTTGTGCAACATTACGTTTTATCTTTATAGTCTAGAAAGAACTTGAGGGGAGCTGCAGCCTACAACTACATCATGAAGCCAACTGCCAATGGTGCTCTGATTATGGAAGCCACTGTTACTGAGGTCCATCAGTTCTCTCCATTCAATGAGATGACCGGAGCTGCCCAGATGGAGGCAAAGTATGTTGTCTAATAACTGATATCTGAGAAACATCTGGAGATCTATTTGAATTGATACAATGACAGTGTATTCAACATGTAGAGCAATCCATAATAAATTAATATCCTTTTCATAGACAAATGTTGACATTCCAAGAGATTCAGAAGACCACAGTGGAACTCATTGGAGCCGAATACATTTCCCGTGGATCTCTGCAATATGAGTTTGCCACTGAGCTTCACCAGATACCCATTCAGCTCCTCAGGATCAGCAATGCACAAGCTCAGGTATTGTGGGTTAAATCCTTATTCAACAGTTAGAAAAAAACATAAATGGTTCTCGTCAAATCCTTAATACTTTTTGTCTTTTTCTTTACAGATTGTTGAGGTTCTGAACCATTTGGTTACCCACAATGAGGCAAAGGTTCATGAGGATGCCCCTCTGAAGTTTGTGGAGCTCATCCAGCTCCTGCGTGTGGCCAGAATGGAAAATATTGAGGCCATCTGGACTCAATACAAAGCGAATCCAGCTTTCAGGTGTTTAATTACATAATAAGAACAAATAGAATTTGAATAGGAAAATAAATTAAGAATGTCACTAAAATACACGTTTAACTTTTTTAGACACTGGATCCTGAGTGCCATCCCGGCAATTGGAAGTGCTGTCACTGTTAGGTTCATCAAGGAGAAGTTTATTGCTGGTGACCTCACTATTCCTGAGGCCGCTCAGGCTCTGATGGCTGCTGTCCACATGGTGACGGCGGATCTGGATAGTGTCAAGCTTGTAGAGGTAGGTAAACCTTCAAGGCAACATTAATTTCTTCTTATGAATATTATAAAACCAGACGTCAATATAAATGCTCTCTTCCAGGGGTTGGCTTTTCACCACATGATTCAGCAAAACTCAGTTCTTCGTGAAATCGCCATGCTTGGTTATGGTACCATGGTTTTCAAGTACTGTGCTGTACACACCAACTGCCCTTCAGAACTTGTGAAGGTAATGTAAATATTTCTTCCTTAGGCAGTGTTTACGTTCATTATCCTGGAGATTGAACAACTTCATGTTTTTTCTCAACAGCCCATCCATGACCACGCTATTGAGGCGCTTGCAAAGGGGGAAATTAAAGAACTTGTAGTTGCTCTTAAAGTCCTGGGTAATGCTGCCCACCCATCTAGTATTAAACCAATCACAAAGCTCTTGCCTGGATTTGGAGCTGCTGCTGCTTCTCTGCCTATAAGAGTTCAGGTTGATGCCATCCTGGCCCTGAGGAACATTGCCAAGAAGGAGCCTAGAAGGGTAAGGACATTTGTTCATAGCTATGGATGACACTATAAACAAGTTAACTTATCATTTATATCTGTCAATGTCATTTCTGTGAATTAGATTCAGGAAGTGGCAGTGCAGCTGTTCATGGACAGGGCTCTCCACCCAGAGCTCCGCATGGTTGCTGCTGTTGTGCTGTTTGAGACTAGGCCTCCGATGGGTCTCGTTATTACCCTTGCCGATGCGGTGCAGAAAGAGACAAATCTGCAAGTGGCCAGCTTTGTGTACTCTTACATGAAATCCCTGACCAGGAGCACCGCCCCTGACTTTGCTCCAGTGTAAGGATAAGTTGCTTCATGTCTTTGTACTACATGACAGTTTTCTCACAGCTGTCTTATACCTGACTTTATTGAACAATTTAATATATCCGTCCCATTTCAGTGCTGCAGCAACCAATGTCGCTGTCAAGATCCTCAGTCCCAAATTCGATAGGTTGAGCTATACCTTCAGCAAGGCCTTCCACCTGGACTCCTATTCCTGTATGGGTCTTTTTTGGGGGAACTTGTTTTTGGTTTATCCTAAATGTACAGCATTCATTATTGCCTATTATATCTTATAAAAACATATACGTGTTTTCTTCATAAGCTCCTCTGATGATGGGTGCTGCTGCCAGTGCTTTCTACATCAACGATGCTGCCACCTTATTACCTAGAGCTGTGGTAGCCAAGGCAAGAACATACATTGCTGGAGAAGCTGCTGATGTTCTGGAGGTACGAACTCTTCTTAAAATACTAATGGATAGCATTGACCTAGTTTTCTATGTTATACTAAGTCACCGTCTTCTCTTTCAGGTGGGAGTAAGAACAGAGGGAATCCAGGAGGCTCTAATGAAGATGCCCAATATTGCTGAAAATGCTGACAGGATCACTAAGATGAAGCGTGTTATTAAGGCGGTGAGTGAAATGGATATGTTGAAACTACTTTAAAGAGTTGTTGAAAAAACAAATTAGTTCGGATAAAGTGTTGAAGGTTATCAACCTTCATTTACTCTGCTCTTCCAACCACAGCTGACTGACTTGAAGTCCCTGCCCACAAACAAGCCACTAGCTTCCATGTATGTGAAATACTTTGGACAGGAAATTGCTTTTGCTCACATTGACAAGGAAATGATTGAACAGGCCTTAGAGGTATGACACACACAACAACTTTTAAAAACCACTTAAAACAGGGAGACCATTCTTTTGAATATAATGTTCCATCATATCTATGGTTTCTTTTAAATATAATGTTCCAGTATATCTATAATTTCCTTTTAAAATAATGTTCTGATATATCTATGATTTCCTGTAGCTGGCTACCGGACCTTCTGTACATGCAATTGGAAGGAAGGCTCTGAAGGAACTGTTGACTGGAGCCTCCTTCCATTACGCAAAGCCCCTGCTGGCTGCAGAGGTACGTCGCATCTTCCCTACAGCTGTTGGTGTGCCCATGGAACTCAGTTTCTACACTGCTGCCGTGGCTGCTGCAACTGTACAAGGTAAGCTCTCTCCACCAACATAGTAATGTAAATGACTGCTGTTACAATATTGATCAAGTTAAGATTTTATACCTGTGTTCTCTCCAACCCCACAGTCAAAATGGCCATGACTCCTTCACTTCCTGAGGCTTTCCATCCTGCCCAGCTCTTGAACACAGACATTCAGCTGCATGCAGAGATAACACCAAGGTAGTATTTGATCAGTTTGCTACAGGGATACTAATACCATTTTACACCTATGCATTTGTTATGAAAAGGTTACTTCATGTGATAGAATTATTGTTACTATTATTTATTTTTAATGTTTCAGTGTTGCCATGCATACATTTGCTGTGATGGGAGTGAACACTGCCTGGATCCAGGCTACTCTCATGGCAAGGGCAAAAGTACACACAATTGTCCCAGCTAAAATGGCAGCTAAAGTTGACATTGCCAAGGGCAACTTCAAGTTTGAGGTTTTGCCTGTTCAGTCTGCAGATCACCTGGCAACTGTGCGGTATGCACCTGCTTCTTTTAGAATTTACACCTGAAACAAATTGCATTGTGTACTATAATACTTGAATGAATTTCGTAAATCATTGTTACAGTGTTGAGAGTCTTGCTGTGGCAAGAAATGTTGAAGACCTTGCAGCTACTAAGATGACACCAATGATTCCTGCCAAACAAGCACAGCTGTCTAGAGATACTTTGATATCAAAGATCTCATCCTCACAGGAAAGTGATTGGGTAAGATGAGCAACCTATTTGAAACCATACCATTTGACCATTTACAGCATGAACTTCTTTGTATACCCCCGGATCTAATCTATTATATATGTTTCAGTCAAGATCATCAGAACGGATTTACTCTGATTTGCCTTCTAATATCATTCCTAAAATGAGAAGGTTGTCTGCACAACTGAAGAAGAAATTCTGTACCGCATTCAAAACCTTTGGAATAAAGGCCTGCGCTAAGATTGAATCCCAGAATGCTGCCTTCATCAGAAACTCACCTCTCTATACCCTTATCGGGAAACACTCAGTCACTGTTGATTTGTCACAAGGCAAGTGAAATTATACATTTGATATTTGATTGAAATACAATTACAAATTAGATACAAATTCCAATGTCTAAAAATATTGTATCTATTTTTGGGAATAGCTTCAGGCACAGTCATTGAAAGAATGGAGATTGAGGTCCAGGTTGGAGCAGAGGCAGCTAAAAAGATTGTCAAAGTGATCACAGTGAATGAAGATGAAGAATCTCCAGAGGCAACAAATGTCCTGTTGAAACTCAAGAAAGTCTTGGTTCCCGGTCGCAAGAATGGTACCAGATCTTCCTCCAGCTCCAGCAGTTCTAGTTCTAGCAGCTCTCGGTCTTCCTCCTCTTCCTCCTCATCTAGTTCATCCAGCTCATCTAGCTCATCCAGCTCATCGTCTCGTAACAACAAAAAAATCCTGAATGTTGGTGCTGCTCCAGCTAACAAGCAGTCTAAGAGAGTACGCAGCAGCAGCAGCAGCAGCAGCAGCAGCAGCAGCAGCAGCAGCAGCAGCAGCAGCAGCAGCAGCAGCAGCAGCAGACGCAACAACCAAAAGAACACCAGAAGATCACCAAACAACCGCTCTTCCAGCTCCTCCAGCTCCTCCAGCTCCAGCTCTTCCAGTTCCAGCTCTTCCAGCTCTAGCTCTCGCATGTCAAAGGTAAGGTAGAATCAAAAAGTACTCTTCTTCTCAAAAGAAAAATGCATTTACTGAAAGGTTTGCTTTTCTATTATGGCAGGAACTCTATGACATGAAGTTTACCAAGGACCACGTCCACAAGGTAATTATTTTCATATAAAATGTTGCGTGTGTAAATAAACACCTACTTCCATCTAACCTGCCTCGTCACTCTTGCAGCACACCACCATCTCAAAGGAAAGAACGTCCAGCAGAAGCAGTGCATCCAGCTTTGAGGCCATCTACAAACAGGTGAAACAATACCCCTAACAAAAAAACTTCAACAATAATTCATTCTCCCAAAGCTCAAACTGACCCTGGACACGAGTATGAGAATAACTCCACTTTACATTTTGTCAGAACAAATTCCTTGGCAATGCTGTTGCTCCTTCCGTGACAATACTCATCCGTGCTGTGAGAGCTGACCATGCAGTGCAAGGTTACCAGATTACTGCCTATCTGGACAAAGCTACTTCCAGGGTGCAGATCATCGTGGCTAACCTAGAAAAGGATAACCATTACAGAATCTGTACTGATGGAGTGTTGCTGAGCAACCACAAAATTATGGTAAGCCTGAAGACCTCTGATGCTGTCTAAAGTGAGAAAAACAATGATTTGCAAAGGTATTTTCATGGTCATTGCTGTTATCTACAAAAATGTCCCCTTACACCACCCTCTACCATTCATTCTGTGGACAATATAATATATTTAGTTTGTTATTATGAACTACTATAATTGTTTGTTTTACAAGCTATCTGAGGTCCTGCAAGATGCACATAACAACCCACAACACAATTTCTCCTCTTAGGCTAAGATTGCATGGGGTGTTGAGTGCAAAGAATATGACACTGAGATCACAGCAGAAACTGGTCTTGTCAACGAAAATCCTGCTCTCCGTCTGAAGCTGTCATGGGACAAGATCCCAAGTGCCCTGAGGCAAAATGCAAAGAGGTACAATCTCTCATTTCACTATTAGTCATTTAACGCTATGACTTTGTGGTCTATACCATGTGCCATTTTTTTTTTTTTATAATCATCTACTGTATATGAGTATGTTTAAAATGTTACTTTCTTGATCTAGGGTCACTGAGTCCCTTTATAGTGCTGCTATCATGGCTGGGGTTAGTCAAGGAAAAGCCAAAAACATGAAGAAAGAAATCAAACTCACACTGGCTCTTATCTCTGCGAGAAGGTTGAATATTGTGCTGAAGACTCCAAGGGTGAGCTGGTCATCTGTTTTTAACTGAGGTTACTTTTACAGAAGCTGGTTTTCCATTACTTTACATTTACTTAATTGTCGTTCCTTACAGATGACCATTTCAAAACTGGCGTTGAGTCTCCCTATTGCTTTGCCTGTCGGAGACACCGCTGCTGAGCTTTCTGTGCTCTCAGACAACATTGTTGACCAAGTGTACTACCTGTTCTCCAAAGCCAATGCAGGTGAGAAGAATCTAATTATTCCAAATAATGTTTTAGGTATAAATGGTTTAGTGAATGGTGTCATCATTGTACTTTTTCTTAACTCTAGCTGAATGTAGCATGGACGGAAACACACTGACGACATTCAACAACAGGAAGTACAAGAGTGACATGCCACTCTCCTGCTACCAAGTTGTGGCTCAGGATTGCACACAAGAGCTCAAGTTCACGGTTCTGTTAAAGAAGGACAATGATCAAAACCACATCAGTGTTAAGATCTTTGACATGTGAGTATATAATAACAAGCACAACATGATGGGGTCAACTAACTAAAATATATTTTTTAATCCCTTACTGTTCATGTTGAATTGGGGCATACTGTATATTCGATTTTTACAACCTAACCAAATGGGATTATTTTCACCAGCGATATTGAGCTGTATCCCGAAGACAACAAGGTACTGGTGAAGGTCAACGGACAGAAAATTCCCATCAGCAGCCTCCCATATCAACATCCTACAGGTTATTTTCATTCATTATTAAATATAAATTTCCTTTAACAAGAGCAGCATATTGAATGGCACGTTTGACAATATTAGTACATTTCATGAAGATAATGCTCTTCCTCACCTAGGCTCAATCCAGATTAAACAAAAGGATGATGGGATCGCTCTCCATGCTCCAAGTCATGGTCTCCAGGAGGTCTACTTGGATAAAAATGCATGGAAGGTGATAGAAACCTTCTTATAAGATGTATTAATTTCACTTGATAGGTAAACAACTTGGTTAAGAAAAAAATATGTAAAGATAACAAATCTTTTGGAACTACTAGGTCCAAGTTGTGGACTGGATGAAGGGTCAGACCTGTGGTATCTGTGGTAAAGCTGATGGGGAAGTGAGACAGGAGTTGCGCATGCCCAATGGCCGCCTGAGCAAGAGCCCAGTCAGCTTTGCCCATTCCTGGGTGCTTTCAGCTGAGAGCTGCCGTGACACCACCGGTGAGTGCTTTCTGGTTTAACTGAAAAGTGGGGGATTCAACCTTCACAGGAACCTTAAGAATGAACAATAATTCTACCGCCAATAGCACAGCAATGCTGGCACAATCAAGTGTCTGGCTAATTGCTATCGTTCTGTACGACTGTTTACAGAATGTCGCTTGAAACTTGAATCTGTGAAGCTGGAGAAGCAGATGATTGTCAATGGCCAGGAGTCCAAATGCTACTCTGTTGAGCCTGTGCTGCGCTGTCTGAACGGTTGCTACCCAGTGAGGACCACTCCTGTCACCATTGGCTTCCACTGCCTGCCCACCGGTGAGTGCATGATGGTCTACGTATGTTTAACTGAAATTAAAATGCATCAAATCCTGTACCTTGCTTTTTACCAACGTTTTACTTTACAGATTCCAACCTGAACCGTTCAGAGGGTCTGAGCAGCATCTATGAGAAGAGTGTGGACCTGAGGGAGACAGTGGACGCCCATGTGGGCTGCCGTTGCACCGCTCACTGTGCTTAGTCTCATTGCGGATTCTGCCACTATTCCTTACTTGAACATTTTGGTGAATAACTTTGTTTCAAATGTCATTAAGAATAAATTAATGCATTCTAAAGACAAAAAGGTTTCTTGAAAATTATTTTACATTCTTTAAATGATGACTACATTTTATCATCTACAAATTTGGATGTTTTAAATTACAAAGGTGTGGATATTGTTTTCCACAAACACAATATATATATATTTTTTTTTTTTTCAATTGTACATGTGTAAATCTGTAGCATATTGTCCTGAGTTAGTATTCAATGGCTTGCACCAAACTATGTGTTTGACATGACGTTTTTTTATAATCAAACTAGACAATTTATTTTTATATATTCTTCCCCACGGAAGTAATTGCACTAGGCTTATACTGGAATTTGATTTACAACTACTTTAAGGTCAGCTATTACTGCCAAGAAGGGATCCAAAACTACTATCCACTTGTCTGTCTCGTTCCAACTGTCTCCATATATTAATCTAAGATATATTTTTAATTTGGTGTTCTTCGCCTTTAAATAGAAATCCAAAAATGAGTATTTATATATTGTTCCTACAATTAACATTATTCACCTGTGACCATGCACCCAACTGTAACTGGTGTTCCAGCAAATCAATTTCTTCCGTCCTAAGTACACCATCTCTTGGTCAGTTTTTTTCACTTGCTTCATGAGATGCAGTTTGTATAAATCCTTTAGTGGGTACTGGGAATACATTAGATTACATTAAATTCCACAGTTCTACATGCCAAATGTACCTGCCACTAACTGAACATCTCACTGTGTGCAGCCATGCAGGCTGATGGCAAGTACAGGTGATGTTTTCTGATTGGCTTTTTACTCTGCATAACTCGAGACAACTATCATCTCAGTATGCCTGTGCCTTGTCCATTAACTGTACTAGTACATAGTGTCCGTGAAAAAATTTGTGGCACACACAGATTCCTGGAATTTTAGATAGTGTCGTCCCTGTGATGCCGCTGGTGATTACATTTTTTCTCAGTGGTTTTGGGAACTATATTTCTCAGATTACAATTGAAATTCTCTGTCATCTCTGAAGCACTTGTTCAACCTCCACATCTATTCTAGTCAAATTCCCAATGCTGTGGTAGTATGGCAAGCCGTCTTATCATTTAACCAATTAATTGTTGATATCCAAAATGGAATTGTTGATATAAATCGATCTCACCTGGTCTGCTCACACGGACAAGATGGTCAAAGCGGCCCGGAAACGTCTCTTCTTCTTGCAGAAGTTTGGCATGGACTCGGTTATTAACTTTTACAGATGCACTTTAGAAAGCATTCTGACTGGCTGTGTCAGGGCAAAAACTGTCCTATTGCCAAAAACTGTCCTATCTGACGTCACAATGCCGTTCCGATCATAGGACGCGTTCGTCGTTATGCCGACCTTATATTCTTGAGATAGCTACGCCTGCTAGCAGGAAACTGTCATGGTTGCTCTTACTGGTTACTAGGTAGGAAGTTTTGTATTTAGGCCTATTTAAACCAATTTATTGTGCTTTACGATTTGAAGTTTTCACTCGTTCGACATTCCTGAGACAGCAACGCGCGCAGGTAGATTACTACATGTGTTGCCTTCCTGGTCTGTTAAAATTGATACTAAAGAAGTAATTTTTTGACAAAAAAGCTAGCTAGCTAGCACTAGCTATCGAACAAGTGAAAACTTTAAATCGTAGAGTAGAATACATTGGTTTGAATAGGCCTAAATAGAAAAACTTCCTGGAATTGTAATACTATACAGCTTGTATGGGACTTTTGACAAGCTAGCCTACAGCAACCTATACAGGCTAGCATGTAGCCTTGCTTGACAGCAAACTGGGATAGGCTAGCAGTCATGCAGTGACAGGCTAGTCAAACGTACCAAAGCTTTGACAGCGTTTTGGGCTACTTTCCTGTTCTCTGAATCTTGCAAGTCATTTTTGACTCCGGACAGTTGTTCTCTCTTCCTTCATAATTTTCATCCCTATGGAATTGCGTTGCTGTTGTATTTCGCAGTATAGTGGCCAAAAATGAACGAAACTTCAGCAGCTGTAGTCCGTTATTTCTTTGGAAAAAAAAAAGTATGTTTCTGGAGATGTTAGACATTATTAACAGAGTAGTAGTTCATTTAACATGTTTTTAAGGTACAGGACACCAGACTGTCATTAATAGCTCTTAACTGACAATGTGAGTGAAGTATATGGGTAAGATGGGGTAATAATCCCAACACAGACATTCCGAGAGGCAGTTAGAACCGAAACTGTACTGTAGCTACTGATACGTGCCAGTGGACCGAGTGGTACTTGACAGTGGCTAGTGGTACATGCCAGTGTAACGAGTAGTACGTGACAGTAGCTAGTGGTACGTGCCTCTACTGGCACCTAGTGGTACGTGCCAGTGGTAGTGATGTGTCGTTCGTGAACGATTTGTACATTTTGAACGAATATGTACAAAGAGGACTCGGGAGTAACAAGTCCTCTCAAAGAGTGATTTGTTAATTTTCTCGTGGCCGCGCATCGGGACTGTTGTATGGGCTTGTCCAAGTAAACAGAAATGATTCGTTCATTTCCCGACTCGATCTTCGAGTACAAGTCTTTGGATCATTTTTCACGTGACCTGTATAGGCTCTGTACTGGTAGCTAGAGGAAACGAACGATTTGTTCATTTCCCGACTCGGCCTTTCTACGAGTCTTTGGATCATTTTTCACGTGACCTGCATTGTATTTTTTAGTAGAGGAAACAGTTTCCTCATTCCATTTCGCGTGGCCGCTGTTTTAGTAAGACGTGAATGATATTCGCTCAAGTCATCATGCTGACTGGTTTTGTTATTTTCACTTTACATTTACACTTACAATTTAGTGCAGTGCAGTGTAATTGTTTGCCGTGATAATTAAATGCTAGTGTGATAATACATGACCAAATACAAACTGTCAAGATAAAACATTTTAATGCAGGAATTTCTTTTGAAATAGTATCTGCTGGTGCACATGCACTAACCTACATGAGCATATGATACGTGTTTAAAAAGTCTAACCAGAATTCACTGTTTCAAGTCAGCCGGCTGCAGCGCCGCATGAAGTCGGGTCATGTCGAACGCATCCACTGTTTAAAGCTAGACCAGAAGACACAGAAGTGGAAATATGGCCGCGTCCAGTCTCGCGCTCTCGCTTGCCTCACTGCGCCACTGAGCACTTTTCATAGAAATGAATGGGGACGCCATCTTGGAAGACAAAATAGCTTACTCTAGTTATATTAGGTGCGTTCGACATGACCTGACTTCATGCGGCGGCTGCAGGCGGCTGCAGGCGGCTGACTTGAAACAGTGAATTCTGGTTAGACTTTTTGTCCGACTTGAGACGGCGAAGTACTAAACCAAAGCATGTACCTTGTGTGTGATTTCAGCATCTTTCTCATAAGGGAAAAGCAACTTGACCACATCTTATCTGTTAGAAGTGGCCAAATGCCAGTCACCTTTAATCCCTTTCTCAACGGTTTCATTTGTTTCCTGATCGGCCACTTAAATACATATACTTAGACATGTGCAGAGTATTAAAAAGAGAACAAAGAAAAAGTCTAAATGGACATCAGGAAAACATTTTGTGATGATTGAATGCGCCTAGCTTGCTAGCTGATGAAACTCAAGACAACTCTTATTTATTAGCCTTTTTTTAATACAAACTTCCATCGAACTAGTTTTAGAGCTAGTTATACCCCCTTTCCACCAAAGTGAACCGGGAGCTAGTTCGGAGCTGGTGCTAGAGCCAATTTGGAACTGGTTCAAGAACGGAGCTTACTAAGAACCGGTTTGCTTTTCCACGGGCGAGACTCACTGTATACGTCTCATATTTCCAAGCAACGCTAGCACGGTAGCGCCAAACACGACATCAACAATGGCGGACGTTTCGTTGCTGTTGTTGCTCATGGTTTTGCAAACCTATATCGGCATCCAAACACGGCGCATCCGACTTGTTTGTTCAACTCGCCATTTGTATAGACCAATTATCACCCTACGTCACACAACTGTCAAGCAGTCTCAACTGCGCATTTCGGTTGTAAAAGACAAACTTCTCCCAGGTCTATTACACTTGGAGTGTCGATCAGGTCATCATATATCTCTGGCCACTGGATTGCAGGGCTTGATATTAACTTTGAGGCTCTTGGCCTTTGGACAAATACATTTACGTTTCACTTGTCTATGCACAAAATTCACTTGACCCCGATACCCTTAAATAGCCTGACCAAGTGATCAGCCAAAACTAGCCTGGCTAACGGAGGTCGCTTTCTCAGGCAAAAGACGAATTAAACAGGCTTGGTTAAAGAAATCCGAGATGCTGGCTATCTTCATCAGGCTCGTATCTACATTAGGCAGTCCTCCCTAACGTATATGGTGTAAAATTGAGTGAATCACAACATTGTGCACACTGCCAGTGAGCGAGTCTGACTGAGGCTAACGTCGTAACGAGGCCACAGTCTCACTCATGGCCAGTTTAAACAAATCAGAAAAACAATCGGACCAGCTGGCTAAAAGCAGAATTCCCATATCTCTTGAAAGCTGTCCTTCTCGACTTTTAAAATGTAAAATTGACTGTTAAACTGTAAAATTATGAACTGTTAAATTATGAACTTAGTGACATGACGAAGACATGGTTGCCACTCGACTATGCGGTCTGTACCGGGCAACATTCTCACTCAAATTTCAAGACTTTCGTGACCCAAATCAAAATTCTGATGCGACAGATCAATGGGTAATCGCTTTCTCTTTTAAAGGCTGTCCTCCTCGACAATTTGGTTTTTAAAATTTAAAATTTTTGTATTATCCGTGTGGTTCTTTTGCCATAAAAAATTATATCCTTTGCCGGTTTTCTGCAGCCACATTGCGCGCGCATCCCTAATGTTTACATTACAATCGAGAATAATAAAAGTCGGAGCAAATTTACAAATGAGCAGTTTCATCAATAAAATAAGCACATTTTCAGCAACTACATTGCCCACTTCTCGATACATTTTCATTCAGATTCTGATTTACAAGTACCGTTTAGCTGAAATATGAATTCTAAAAACTTTGCAATGGCGGCAAAAGCGTTTTGTTGGTCACGGTAACCCCGCCCCAAGCGGTTCTTTGTTGGTTCGTAAACTAGACCAGCTCCGAAGTGGTGCTCGTTGCGAACCACGTACGAACCACTTTTCCGGTTCCCAGTCTGTCGAAAGAGGAAGAACGGGTTCGCGATTAGGCACCGGCTCCGAACTGGCTCCCAAAATGCGTTGGTGGAAATGGGGTATTAGACTCCTGATCGTGACTCGATCCTAGCTACCTACACACACCATATAAGGCACAGACATTTTCAGGTAGGTTAATTGGTCTAGCGTTGGTTAGCTTGCTAGTGCCACTTCAATGATGTTTGGTCGGTGACGCATAAGCGGAGCTAAAGTTATTTCTTCACAGATAACCAGTGTTACTGATAATATTGTATTTTACAGGGCAACATAAGGCCTCTTATGACACCTAGTCCTACTACTAAACATTAAAATATACTTACCGAAAGCTCTCGAGGTGTCTGCCTTGCATCCCAAGTGCAGCCACGACGAGTCTAACCGCTTGACCCACCCAGCAATGTCAGGTTGCATTAAAAATCACTGGAACGCTATACCGCCAACTGGTGGTATGGAGGCTTTATAGCTACCGAGGCACATATCGTCGCACATGCACACGCACACGAGTTGTGGATTTGTACCACGGCAGAAATGTAGCAAAAGTCACATGTAAAAACACAGCCAATTGAGAGGCCAGCCTTTGTGCCTACGTATTTGGACAATGTTTTACACATACACAAATCTGAGTGCGCATTTGTGGATCCTTGTACACATTTGTGTATCGCGGTACGCATTTGTTGATCGCGGTAAACATTCGTGAATCTTGCTGTGCATTCGTGAATCTTGCTGTGCATTCGTGGATCGTAATGTGCATTTGTGGATCGAGCTGTGCATTTGTGAATAGTTTTGCTACAATAATAGCCCCATAACTGTGACGTAGCCATCAAAGTACCGTGAGATCAATTCGAGAACTGCCGGCTGTGTAGCCGAGCGCATTTTCTCAAGAGAAACTGCACGGGTTCAAGTGACGACACAGCTATTTCATGATTGGCCAGACTCACACACGACAACTTTGATGCGTGTTTTTTAATATTTGGTGCATTCGACATGACCCGACTTCATGCAGCGCTGCAGCCGGTTGCAGGCGGCTGACTTGAAACAGTGAATTCTGGTTAGACTTTTTGTCCGACTTGAGACGGCGCCGAGAATATGTCACTGTGACGTCGCCATCAAAGTACCGTGAGATCGATTCGAGAACTGCCGGCTGTGTAGCCGAGCGCATTTTCTCAAGAGCAACTGCACAGGTTAAAGTGACGACACAGCTATTTCATGATTGGCCAGACTCTTTGGCCAACTTTGACGAGTGTTTTGTAATATTCGGACACCTTCAGTTTCACCAATTCTTAAATCCGGACCAATGTTGAATTGAATAAAAAATGTATGGAAGAAACGGTTTTACTCCGCCTCTTTGCTAACGGAAAGACTACGTTTAATTATAAATAGAGTAAAGTAAGCAAACAGCGCTTAATCGGCCGTGACTGACGTCAACGCAGCAAACCACGAGAAGCTGAAATGTCCGACTTCAAAGAGCCGTTTTCAACTCCTCCCCGACTGCACGCGGCCACTCTCGCCGGTCGTTTCATGCAGCTGCAGTCCATGTCGAATGCACCTATTATCTCTATGGTTACAAGTCAGCCGCCTGCAGCCTGCTGCAGCGCTGCATGAAGTCGGTCCATGTTGAACGCACCTACTACCACATAACTTGATAATAGCCAGAGGCCAGTGTAGGGGAGACCGGGGTTGGTTGGCACACTTTTTACTGTCAGCCATATTTCTCTGGCATCAATAATGTTAGAATGTTCTAACCAGCATCAAATGAAACGTTATGGTCTTGACTCTAAGGTATGATGAAATATAATTTTCTAATGTATGGTGATTTGTGATTAAAGTCTATAGTTAAAATTCTATAGTTACACAAAATGAAACAACCAATAGAAACAATTGAGCAACCCTACATTGAGCAACCCTGACCCTAACTGACTGGTTTAGAGTGGACTTTCATTGTGGCCAGCCTGAGGTAAAAAGCAAAGTGTTGCGTTTAATTTTATTTACTGTACATTTGTGTTGTGGCTTTTGCAAAGCATTGACACGTCTCTGCCACCGTAGAATGACATGCCACCTTATCTGTCTGTCTGTGGAGTAGAACAGAAGGCATGGATTTTCCTTACTCGCTCGAGTGTTGTCACATCCTGGTGTACTTCAAAACCAAGGGATACATTTTAAGTATCCTAAAGAATATTGACCACAGGGGTCATTGTTTTCCTTTATTGCACCTTTACAATTACAACAAAAGTAAAGGTTTAAGTTTAAAACACACATATTACCTTAAAATCTCTGAAATGCAGTAAAATTACAGGTCTGCTTTAACACAGCCTGGTTTCAGCTTGTTTACATTATTTGTGTTCAATCTTTGTAGCCTCTCAACGCTAAAACTGAACAGTACATGCAAAGATGACATTGTACTGTACACAGCTCCAAGCCATTCAATGGTCAATTTAAATTCTGTAATCTGCACTGCAGTGATTGTAAAACGTGCACTTTTACAACATCATCTTATTCACTCTCATATTATGCTATATATAAGTATGCATGTTCAAAACATTATCATCCACAACTTTATCATCCAACAGCATTTTTGTAGTTTTCCAAAAAAGAAAAAATAGTCGAAAGCAAATTTTGATCAAATAATCCTCATAAAATTATAGACAGTTAATGAAAAATGACAGACAACATGAATTCCATATAATTTCGTACCAATCTAACAACAACAACAAAGCCACAATTACATTGAGTAAATGTGTACAAACAACGGTGTCAGTTAAGACTGGACACCTGAGATACAAAATATAACATATCAAGATAAAGCTTTTAATATTAGGCACCAGATGATTGACATAATGTGGTTAAAATGGTCTAGATCACATATTTTGCATCAGTTTAAAACAGCTAGTTTGAAAGTGTTATCCTATCCTCCCCCAAAAACTGAAGTGCTTGAAGCAGATGTTCACTATGCTAACATGCGTTTGTTGAGTACATTTCAAACATTGCAATAGCTATTAACATTTTCTTAGTGTAGTCAAAGTTTTTTCTTCTAAACTATTTACATAACTAGTAGTTGAACAGCCATCCGAAGAGGCACAAATTCTTAAAATTGGCTAAAAGCAGTAACATCCAGTGCAAATACAAACTGTGTGAACACCCACACCCACCCCCCCCCCCCCCCCCCCCACACACACACACACACACACACACACACACACAGGGGAAAAAGACATGGGGAGATCCAGGTAGACTGTGTTGTGCTTTCTTGTGGTCAGTGTCCCCCCTCTTGCTCCGCCAAATGACCGCCAAGACATCAGGCACATTGTGACCACAGAGTGACTGTCCGGTCTGCAGAGGAGGACAGGAAGGAGAGGTCATGCGTGTGCCACCTACACTGGATCACTTTGTCCGAGTGTTCCCCCGCCAAGGTCCGAGGAAGCGGCTTGGTCAGGTCGCCTGCATGGGGTTGAGGAACACAAACAAAATCAGCTATAAGCTCACACAACCAAGGACAGCCACACCAGTTGTTCCAAATACTAATACTTTTTCTAGACCATTCCTTCATTGAGCGTGGGTGTTTGTGTGTAATATGACCTTGCAGGTCAGTGACGATGACTTTGTTGTCGTAGGAGCCCGTCAGAAGGTAGTGGGCACCGGGGGAGAAACGGACGGAGCGGACATCGCTGTCGTGAGGGCGGTATGTCTGCACCATGCGGCCCCCCTGGATGTCGTACAGCATGCAGCTGCTGTCCTCCTGGCCCGTCGCTAAGAGACGCCCACTGGGGTCCACCGCCACCGAGGCCACAGCACTTCCTGCGCGTTGGGGAAAAAATAAGCCATGGTTGGTTGGATCCCGGTTGAATTGAATATACTGAAACTAACCCTGCTTGCTGATACCTTGAACAGACACGGTTTTGCACCAATAATACTTCAAAGAAAAACAAGGAGAATCTCGCCATGACTACAACTGAGAAATCATTAAACCATCAGCGCCCCCTAAGGGCGAAACTGCATCACTACAAATACATATTACTGCATTATGCTGTCAACCTCCCTTTCATCCACAGCATTCCAACAAACAAATCGCCAGCCACCTTCCTGGCAAAGTAGACCATTAGCAGTTACCCTTACCAGATCCATGCAGGGCTGTTCCCACCACTCTGACACAGCTAGGCACCCTGAGGTCCCAGAAGCGAATAGTCTTGTCCTGGGAGCCAGTGGCAATCATCCAGCCCCCCCACGTGTACAAAGACAGAATGTGACCTAGAGGGAGGGGGAAAGTGAAAGAAGATCTCTTACTACTGGACATGGTGTTTAAAGATGAGGGGTGTAAAGATGCTCGGTTACAAACACACTCACAAGCCTGACTTTGTCCTGGATGTCTTTTGAGTTGAAATGAGATTAAGCTGATTTTAGTTTCTGCGCTGATGGTTAAGCTAAGGCACTGGTAGAATTGTATATGTTTGTTACAAAAACTTGTTATGGATGTTAATGCACATAACTGTGACTAAGTTATATATATTTTTTTAAACATTGTATATTAATGCTTAGAATTATTTAGAACTGTACAACATTTTATATTGAAGACTTATTTTATTTATTTGTTTACCTTTATTTAACCAGGTGAGCCAATTGAGAATATATTCTTATTTGCAACGACGACCTTATATGTTTAAAGTATTCATCTTCCTGCCATAGTAAATTCCTTGTTTGTGTATACTTACTTGCCGATTAAAGTTGGTTCTGAAAGTGTGTGTGTGTATACTGTACATGTATGGCCACATAGTGTGTGTGTACACTGTACCTGTATGGCCACTGAGAGCATGCAACCCCTGTCCCCTCTGACAGTCTGTGGTGTAAATGTTGCAGTCTCCAGCCCCAGCACTGATCAGTATGGATCCTCCACTTTCTGGGCCCTCCATGAAGGCCAAGTCTCTGATGGTTCCATCATGCATACTGAATTCCAAATCTGGGCCTGCCCCCCCCCCCCCCCACACACACAAACCAACCAGGACAAAGTTTCGAACACAAAGAGAGGGGTAAGTACAAGACAGTACCAACACCAAATAGTTCATACATTAAATACTCTAATTCAGACGAACAAATGTTGATAAAACACCAACGTGTACTTGCACAATACTAGTATAATGTACCCTCCATAACCCCTTATACCTGTGGCGTTGCAGGTGTCAGCGTTAAAAGGAAGCACCTTAACATATTTATCATTGGAGCCAGTGGCCAGCAGTTGGCCACAGTGGCTCCACGCTACACAGTAGATTGAGCCCTTATGGTGCTTGTTCCTTCGGAAACGTACAACTGGTTGCTTGGCCGGCCCTGAAACACTGGGGAACAGTACACATGAAATAGGTAGAACAAACTCGTTCCTAATGCTATGGAAATGCACAAAAAAAGCGATGGCCTTACTTGGTGTTTAGGATTTCCGGGTAGGCACAGACCTGCAGGGTTTTAGAGTTGGAGCCAACTGCGTAGAGGGCCCCTGTTGGATGGAAAGCGACAGCGCGCACAGCCTGAGTGTCTTCTAGACTGTTCACGGCCACAAACTGCGACTTGGGCTTCCTGTCCTGTATAAAACAAACAATATACAGTACCAGTCAAAAGTTTGGACACACTTTCCCCACTTTTGACTGGTACTGTGTAAACACACAGTGTGGGACAGAGGAGTAAGAATCACAATCTGAATCGCCTTATTTTCTTAGACCCTTTCTTTTCGGTTTATATTTACAACTAAATATGTACATATATAAAAAAGAGTGGAAATTTTCAAGAGAAGACTTAAATCTCTGAACAGGTTTTTAGGAGTTAGCATCACTATATGTGAAGTGTGCCCTTTCCCTTTGAATATAATAATACTTTATTTATACAGCACATTTCATACAAGAATAGCAGCTAAAAAGTGCTTTACATAAGATCAATACAAACAATATTATAAGTAATAAAACCCTTCTGAACACAGGCCGCGGTAATCCAGAACGATCTCAGACCTTTTGCAGAGCAGTCCAGAACCTATGTTGCTCAAGCCTTTTGATTATGAGCAGCAGTCTTTGCGGTATCTCGAGCCACAGTCTTTGTGGTTTCCCAATATAAATAAAATAAATAAAATGTAACAAAACACAGGCCGCAATCTTTGCGGGAACCAAAGCAAAATCAATAAAAACAATAATACAATTCAAAACACAAGCCGCAGTCTTTGCGGGAATCAACAAAAATCTATAAATACAATACAACTAATAAAAGTAATAAAACCTTTCTGAGATCAAATTAGTTAAATGCTTTGGTAAAAAGATTTTAAGCTGTCTTTTGAAAATGTCTGTGTGTTTGCTTCCCTAATATTTATGGGAAATATGTGACTGCTTCTGGTGAGCTCTAATAGGCCTGCATCCGATGATTGCAGTGTTGTTGTTAGTGTTTAGATAGTAAGAGAGTTAGCAATGTAGCTAGGTCCTTGTCCGTAATATAGTAAAGCATTTGATGTGCCGTACCACATGGAATCACCATCAATTGGTTGAAAACGTACCTCTTGTGACTTGCGCATGGTGGGACAGCCTGAATCATCTTCGACTGTCGGCAAGTTGGCTCTGAGCCTCTGAGCACTGTTGAAATCACCACACACAAACACACAGAGACAGAAACGCACACAGACCCACAGTAGATAGTTAGCATGCTAGTCGCATCACCATACAGCTGCTTAGATATTCTAGTTAGAAACTTAAAATAACCTTCTAACCTTTCAGTGAGGGTAACAGGGGACACTTCTGGGGACAGCAAACCGAGTACCACAGCCTTCAACGGGGTACTGCTGCTGCCCCCCCCAGGCCTGTCTCTGAGACAGCCTGTCTCTGGGGTCTTGGTGCTGCTGGGTGGGGTGGGGATGATGAGGGGTGTGGGGGTTGCGGCAGGTTTCCCCGTCACTCCGTTGCATTGCTGGGTGAGACTCTGTACCTCCTCACCCAGGTTGTCCATACCCACGTTCATCTCCTCCAGCTTCTGGATGGACCTGCGCACGCATGCACACACACAGCTATCCAATCTGCCATTCACGTCATGTCCCACTAATCTTACACAAGCTTATACCATAGGTTTGGGATTGTGTTCCGTAAAGGAAACCACAGTTAAAAATGAACATTTGAATAGGAAAAACAATATCTTTGATTAAAAAGGGCACTGACGTGCTCTGAAACCACAATATATTCTTAAAATGCTGAAATTGATCACTACCATTTTTGTATAACTTAAAGGGGTCATTGATTGCAGAACCAAATTTACCTTGTCACAGTTGAGTAACGACAGTTCAGTGGGTAAAATGGACATACACTGAACCTCAAAGTTCATTGACACTCCTTTCCTATGTAAATCTCACAATTAAAAAAATGTCGCCGTAAAACGGTCGGTTTTGAAAAAGACCTGACATCAGTTCGGTGGCTCCACCTTTTTTGACTCTGGTCTGTACCTTTGTCACGCCCCAAAATTTGCTGCGCACTGCTCTGTGTGTACTTCCACGGAATTACAAAGAAAAACGTTTTTCAAGGATATTGAAAATGGACTACAGTCGTAAATGCAGTGTTCCAGGCTGTACAGGGAATGCTGACACTTGAGTCTTCCCAAGGAACCAAACCCTCGACGGGCTGTGATGTTTGTCTATGAGAAGGTCCCTGTGCAGTTTGACCCTCAATTACACATTTGCTCGAACCATTTCACCGAGAACAGTTTTGAAAACCTGGAACAATGTAAAGCAGCATTTGCTATGAAGCGGTTGCTGAAAAGAGGTGCTGTTCCGACCTTATGTTCATCACAACCGCAAGCTGTAGTATGATGTTGTTGCTAACAGTTACTAGCAATGCTAATGTATCTTGCATCAGGAGAATGTGTGAGGATTTAGTTTATTGGCAATGGGGCTAACGTTATTTCATGTTCCTGACTGTTTCATTCAAATAAAAAAACTTCGTTGTCATGTAAATCTACAATTCAAGATGCATGTTTGTCCAGATACATTTTTCAACAAGTAGTAGAGCTAACTGAAGCGGAGTTGAATCACAATAGTTTGTTTGCTAAGCTGTAGTGCCAACGTTACCCACTTAAATTGATCGCGTTTGCTTCAAAGTGGAAACAACTAATGTGATAATTTCAAATTATATCTAGTCAATCTGTTCAAAACAGTGTTGTGTAGACATAATAGATTTATTTGTATGTTTTTATTTCAAGTCTCCACCTTCGATGTTTCAGTGAGTGCTGTTGGCCGTGTTGCATCTTTGCTCCACAGTTTCACTCGTTGTAAACCAACCATTCAGCGCGCAGCTCATCTATATATTCATGAACATACCATGAAAGGAGAAAACCTAGCATTTCATTCTGGGGCTATTTTACAGGATGCATCAGGGCTCATAGAACAGCACCCGGGCCATTTTAAGCCCAACCAATGTTACATACCCTATTCAGAGACCTTAAGGAACAGTGTGAAATACCCCCAAAAAACAGTAATTCACCCCTTTAAGATATCTTCAACCATACATCATGTAGTAACATATTTTAAGTGTTGTTGTATTCTTACACGCTTGAACGTGGAACGCAGCGCCAACAGACAAAACACGGCACTACCCTTCTCCTACCCCCCGACAAGAGATAGGGGTTTCCCCCTTTTCTTATCTTCCAGGAGAAGCTTCAAAGCTTCAGGCCCAGCATGAGGTCAGAAGGTAGACCAAAATGGTCTTGCAGTATGGAGACAAATGAGTCTGAGGAAAACTAACTTTTCCTGGATTTATAAACATTCCCCAAGGACTACACAACTCATGGACACTATTTCAATGACAGTAGTTGTGTTATGTTTTTCTCATTATTTAGAATGTTGTTTTAATTGATGTTTGATCATAATTCCCTTCAGGTAGAGTTACGTTAGTCAATCTTTAGATCCAAATAATTGTATTATACTAACAAAACCATTTATTAATGTTGTATTGTTATATTTTAAAGTATAAACAATGCATGAACATTTCAAACACTGAAACCAAAGTTACCGGCCATTTCACACCTATTAGTGAATCTCAGGATGACGCCCAGCTGGAGTAAATGACCAATGAACGAATTCACCTTCACTAAGGTACCCCCCCTTTTTTTGTGGATTATAAAAACCAACGACAAACAATAACCACCGCTTTTTTGTAGGTTTAAACCTGAAGTGTTTGCGTCACGTCTAACCTATTCTTCTCACTGATTTGTTCGGAACTTGAACGAAAAATTCCTTTGTTCTATAGGGACTGTTTGATGACAACGGAACTTTGACCCCTCTTCACACGACAAAAGTAACTGTGACTACCTACATTTCTTACTTGTGTCATTGGCATGTTGTGGTTTAATTTGTCTGTGTTTGATTTAGTTTACATATGATTTAACCTAACTCTCCCTAGATCCACCACTGCCACCTACCCATGCGTTGTTCACATAGCCATTGTGTATCCTGCTTTCATTATAGTGTACTGTGCTATTCATAGTCGAGACTAACCCATAACTTCTCTGGTATTTGTTCATTATATATTACATTTTCTTAAATAAATCATTGTCTATAATACTTGCGTTATCCCTCATGTTATCTGATCTGCTCTACTTTCATAGAATCCATTACTTAAGATTAGCCTGATTATTACGAAAGCTATTATTTAACAAGGTTCTATAAGGTTTCCTCAGCCCCTTTAAACAAATTATGAGGTGGTGCCCCCTTAAATATATACTTTATTTAGTATTTCTAATCTTAAACAAGCAAACCCCGCTACAAACGCCCTGGCAGAGCATATTTTACAAGTGGTTTGTGCCAATTGCCTGCTCCCATTGTATACCTGACATAATTTCCTTGGTAACAGAGCAGAAATGGAAGTAGATTTTAAACTACAAAATACCACGTCACTGTTTTATGCCTCTGACAGTCTGTCAAGTTGCAGTTTATAGCCCAGTCTGTCCAGACTCATACAAAATATGTAGTGTATTTGGTCAGGGACATCCAAGCAAAGGGTTAATGTGCTTTCCCCTTTAGTCATATTTAATATTAAGGATTTACTTGTTGTTCTTGACGAATGTGTGAAAAAAGTTTTTTTTTTTTTTTTTATTATGTGTAAACTACAAGATGCATCATGTTTGTTGCCGTTAGTTGTTATGTACAGTAGGCTGTCACAGGCTGCGGCATAAACATTTATTTATTAGATAATAATAATAAGACTATTTATACAGCACATTTCATACAAGAATTGCAGCTCAAAGTGCTTTACATAAAATCAATAAAAACAATATTATAAGTCATAAAACCCTACTGAAAACAGGCCGCAGTCTTTGCGGTAATCCAGATCACATAAACCGCAGTCTTTGAGGTATCTCGAGCCACAATCTGTGGTTTTCCAATACAAATAAAAAGGTCAACATCTAATGTAACTATTTCAAATCCAAAACACACAATCTCAGGCGTTTTGCATTGCAGTCCAGAACTTATGTTGCTCAAGCCTTTCGATTACAAGCCACAGTCTTTGCGGTATCTCGAGCCAGTCTATGCGGTATCTCGAGCCACAGTCTTTGTGGTTTCACAATATAGATCTTTTTATAGATCTTGGAACGTAAACAACAACATATCAGCTTAGAACGTAAGGCCCTGAACTACATCCGGCTAGCGCGTATCCTACATTAGTCGCTAGCTACTTTACCATCGAGTTAACATGACTAGCGCATATTACCATAAATTACCTGGCTGTGAATAGCAGCGATACATCAAATAGTCCCCTAACTGACCCACAGGATCAGAAAGTTATTTATTTTAGGCTATAATTTATTTTAGGCTGATCTGAAATTGATAGCCTACCTAAGGTAGAGCTAGAGATAATACATTCCCATGTCTACCACTGGCACTATTTCAAATAGTAGCTACATTAGCCTACCAAATAGTATTTGGTAGACTGCGTTTACTGTCAGTAAAGAGGTTATAGGAGCCTATAAAAGTCTGATGCCTACAACTATTTTTTTTTATGGGAGTCAACAAACAATGTAGGCTACATATTAAGACAGAGACGGCTTAAAAAGACCTAGACCGCTATGCCTGCATACTAAATGCAACGGTCGGGGAGGTGTGCAGCGGATATGCTGGTTACTTGTTGAATAACTGCTGTGAAATTGTATTAATTAAAAATCGCATCGATAAATGTTCAATATGATCTGCTGTTTTTACATCACCCACCTGTCATTTCTGAACCCAGTGTATGGTCGAGGGTTAAAAATCAGGTGGATATGAGAGTTAACCATAGCCTAGGACAGAGGTCTTCAACCCTGGTCCTCAGGGACCCCCCTGTCCTTCACGTTTTAGATGTTTCCCTGCTCCAACACACCTGATTCAAATGAATGGTCGTTAACAGGCTTCTGCATAACCAGATTACGACCCATTCGTTTGAATCAGGTGTGTAACACACGGTGTGTTGGAGCAGGGAAACATCTAAAACGTGCAAGACAGGGGGTCCCTGAAGACCTCTGGCCAAGGCATGATTGGAAATTCCCTTCCATGACAAGTAATGGCACCCCAAACCGCCTTTTTAAAGCACTAACCCAGATAGCAAACTTCATTGAAACTACGCTGAATCAACATTCCGCTATCAACGCTAATCGAACCACCGTGGTAAAGTTGGTTGGAAGTTCGATATTCAACAGACATTCGGACGCCCAGTCCTGTGCTAATTTAGCCGGGGTTTAGGATGCTAAGACTGGCCGCTTAGCCTGTGTTTGCCTGCCTAAACAACGCGTATGTTTAGGGACCATTAATAAATTACACATTTAAAATGTCAAAAGTCAATAGCTTTTCAACAACATGAACTAGGAACATAAAAATGATGTTTAACTATTTTGTTAATTTTCATATCAAGTTGTAACAAAATGTTTTTTAATTCAAAATAAATCTTCAAACTTCAATAGCTTTTTGGTCATGTGACTTATCACCCTCAAATCTATTTCAGAGGGTTCATTTACCATGCATACATGTTGCCACATGTTGGCCAATGCATATATGTGCCATGCACACGCCATAATTTGATTGGCTGAAAACCCGAAGGGGGAGGGTTATCTGACACGCGACACGCACAGGAAGAAGCACATGCTACTTTGCTTGCTTGCACTGGCAGTGGCATACAAGCTAGCGGGTGTGTCGGCGACAACGGTACAGCTAACTTACCAGGGCTGTCTGCCGACAATACATACATAAAAGGCCAGAGTAACACATTTTAATATTCCCTTTGCCCTTCAGCATGTACATGTTTTCCCCTCTTTGTGCTTTGTAGAGCCCTGTTTAACTGCTAACAAAAGGAAATTTGCACATGCCCATTTAGAGGCTGAGACTTTCTCTCATCCAATCACAATTTGTGTTAATGACAGTGACATATCCAAACCCTTCGACTCCTAGGAAGTGGAGTAAGGGGTAAAACCAAAGGGCAACTGTAAAGTCAAATAGGCCTGGACTGGTAATTTGTCATACCGGGCAAATGCCCGGCTGGCTGAGGCCCCTTTTGGGCCGCTGTAAAATAAAACTTGATAAGAAGAATAAAATGTTTTCCCATTGACCGGCCCATGAACCAGGGACGGCATTGGTTCTTCTATATGCTGACACTGAGATAGCCTAATCATTTATCTTACAAGTCCCCACCCCTCCCACTTATTAATATGTTTCTTGTGAGTCAGATGCCATGGACCAGAGACATACATCTGTGGAGCTAGTTTACATGCTATGACGACAACGACAATGATAATAAACCAAACAAATTAACGATGAAAAAGGACGTACAAGGACGGCTTTGGACACCGTCACTGTAATCAACAGAGTTGCAGAGAAGCATAAGCTACTAAAGAAACTACTTTTATTGTAAGGGGAGATGAAATTGTTGGTATTAAGACACAATTATTAAATATTGTATCTCTGTACACTGGAGATAATGTGATAATGTGACACATTCCCCATAGTTTGTACATACTTAAAAAGTTTACTATTTACTTAGGCCGACTTTCATTTTATTAAATAATTTCAAATTATACTTTGACTTTCAGTAGAGCATTTTCTTTGACAATTACTTGTACTACTACTTGAGAATGGAATTTGTGTGGGCGTACTCCACTGCCCCCTCTCATCACCAGGGAGTCAGTCAAGAATGAGTGAATACACTGGTCCACTTGCACCAGCACAATTGTACACAGCATTAACTAGGTGCAGATCCTGCTGTTAAAGCAGATCACTAGATCCAGCTCTTTGGAGTCTTCTGACACCTTCTGACGTCAACTTGACACCAAGGACATCAACACTGCACAAGACTGGACTCCTGGCCTCACCTTGCTTGATCAGTCAGTGTTGTCCAGTTGGAACAAGCACTCACTAAAATGGCGTAACCATTTGCATTGCATTGTTCTTGTTTTTCTCATGTCTCTGATTATTTGTCCTATCATCTAGCCTTTTCTATAGAATATTATTACTTTTTGTATTTTTATTTGATGTGTATTCTTGTAGTTTATTACGAAAAAAAGCTTCATAGTATTAGTTGTTGTGCAGCCTTATCCAAAAAATACAGTATTCTGTAATGATTACAAGAATCAACATGTTATATCTTGGTAATAAAAGGGTGAATTTCTTAGTCCTATTAATAATCACATTCTGCACATACTTGACTTCACTACATGAAAACCTCAGTTTTAGACAGTAGGCTACATATATATAGCTTACATTTAACACCAAATATTTATTGACAACACTAAGGCTGGGTGTCAAACCTGCCCCCACCTCTCATATGCTAAAGTCTGGAGTTTCTGGACGGTCTCAACTTGATGGCTCTCACACCCCATTCAAGATGTGGTCTGATTGGTTGTTCTTGTGTATAAAGGGAATTGTAATGCATTGTTCTTTGGATCACGGTAGAGTGGGTAAGATTTAAAGCCTTCATTTTGTAACATGTTTGCCTTGTAATTGATTTCATTCATTTGCAATGTTATTAAATGTGTATTTCATTTAACCTTCCTTGACCATTCTTGCTCTGCTTTAACCCATATTGTCAAATACCTGGAATTCTATTGGTTTTGGCATTATTGGTTCATGCTAATACACTGTTCAGTTTCCCATCTTCCTTTAAACCATAGGGGAATTCGTTTTGGTTGCTTGGCCAATATTTAACCCCCTACAACACAAAAAACAGTATTTAAAGACATACAAATACACTGCAGATTGTGTTGTCCACACGAGTAAGGTGTAAGGAATTCTATGTCGCATTGGGTAAGAAACAATTTTTAACAACGGTTTTAGATACGGTCTTCTCCTTGAGGGCAGCGTACACCTTCAATCAGTAGGTTTACAACAGCAAATCAAAATGCAAGGGGATGAGTCAGCTGGTGAGCTGTTTCTGTGCCAGAAAGAAGTAAACAAGTTGAGATGACAGACGCGCATCGTGTAAATTGGCTCTTCATGCAAGTTTAATCTCTGAAGTAAGTAAACCGAGGCAAAGAATTATAACAGTGTGAAGTATATTATTGTTAAATTGTTTATTGTCTTGTTATCGTTTGTTTAGGTCCAAGCCTAATCTCTTTAATCCCTACTTGCAGGCACTTTCGGTATTAATTTTACATGCTGCAGTTTTCCTCAGGTAAGTACTTGATTTTTCACTACAAAATAATTATTTAAAGACCAGAATTATTGTGGATATCTCCGAAAACGATAGACTTGCCTGCATACTTCGTTATTGTAGTTGCAGTGTTTGGGTTTACATTATAGTGCCTGCTATTTACGACCAGTGGCCCTACGAATGAGCTGGCCCTACGAAGCTGCAGTACAGTGTCATAAATACTATATTATTATTCCTTCCCTTCAAATGCTAATTTAGTGCACTGAATTAACACTTGTTAGAGTAAGATGTACAGTGTAGTGTGGGGAACAGCACTACACCTCAGACACCCCATCACAGATAGCACAAATAGGTAGTGTGTTTACTGCCCCATGAGTTTGCATTTATTTTAGGTTAAGCAAACTGGAGAGAACTGTCATAGGTTCACCAGGAAGTGGTGAGGGCAGGGTGCCATGATAATTTATGGTGAGCGTTGTGGTAAAGTTCTGGGTGTCTGGGGCCCTGTTGTGGTTTTGGTGTTGGTCACCCCATTTCGGCTGTTCCTTCTTATGAACTGCTGATAAGGGTTGAGTGACAGCAACATTCACTGCCACTGACAGACTGACAGAGGTGTGTCTGTGGTGGCTTTCCTACACAGGATCACTCTGTCTTCAACCACTGTCCCTGGTGCGGACCTGCTGCTGGCTTGTAATGGAGAGTGAAGCTTGTTTCAATGCCAGGGAGTGATGACCTCCTGATGTAATTAATGAAAATAAATATGTACAGTATACTGTATGTATATATAAACATGACAGTTCAATGTGATGTGCCACTAAGATGTGTGTATCAGCACCCTTTAAATACTATTCCCAGACACTAGCAGGTGAGAGCAATTATTGACAACTGCTTAGATGGGTAAGTGGAAGAGGAAAGCCAATGACTTTAGACAACAAGATTTGTCGTTAGGTTTTCGGTGTGTGACTGGCCGGTGGAGATGCAAGTGTCCTGATGGCCAATACTGTACATTTTAAATTGAGTAATTTAGCAGATACTCTTATCCAGAGCGACTTACAGTAAGTACAGGGACATTCCCCAATACATCTGAATGATTTAGTGTTTGTGTTTGCATGACTTGAGTAATAGCGATATTAAGGCTAGTACAGTGTTTTGATGAGGTGTTGGTTTTGGTTGTTGCTTAGAGGAAATTGCCTGAGCACCAGGCAAAAAAAAATTGGTGGCGGTTATTAGTTATTAGAGACATATGATTTAAATTGTAATTCACATAAATGACAGTTTACTGTAACTTTGATAGAGGTTGTCCTTGATTAGATAAGCAAGTTCTGTCAGACAGGTTACCGTGCTACTATCCATATTGTATTAGTAAAGTCAAAGTAAATGGAGAACAATAAGGAATATATATAGACTAAAAATTCATTTGGTCTAAACTCCCTATCTTTCAAAGAGTTTGAATGGGTCTTCAATGGTGTTGAAGACTGAACTTATGAATGAGATGTGGGTGGTGGAATATAACGTCAATGGTGTTTTCAACTGATCTTTAATTGAGTGAGTGAAACAACATTTGGTCTGTGGTCATTTAGGTAGGAGATCTTTGTGGATATGTGCACGAAGATAATGGTGTTTTGGAATCCCTTTGCATTAGTGGTCTAGGGAGATGTTGAAGATGTTGATTAACACAGAGTCAAACTCAGCTGCAGCAGAAACCTGCAGTAGAATATGACACACAATACACAATATGGGACCTCAGGTTTTACAATTAAATACAGTAAAAAAAAGAAGAAAGGACAAACAACAGTCATAGATCTCTGGCAAAAATCAGGTGGCAGAAAAACAATAATACAGGCATTTGTTGCACATGGGCTTGGAAAAGGGAAGATTACAGTAAAATCTGAAATATGGTCATGATGACTCTGTGAAACTTAGCAAATGGCTATATGTCATATGGAGCCAAGACAGAAGACAGATTAGAGAAGAACTAGTTAGGCAACATGAAAGAGAGAAGCAGGAGCAACAGGATAAAGATGAAGACCAAACAGAACTAACCGAGGTAGAGTTAGAGAAGACAAGACACAGAAAGAAGACAGACAAAGGCTCTCCTGAACACAGTGAAAGCATAGATACAGAAGGGACACTGGAAACAGATACAGAAGGAGAGATAGAGAAGGCGAAAGACAGGAAGAAGACATGCTCTTCTGAACACAGTGAAAGCATAGAGACAGAAGGGACACTGGAAACAGATACAGAAGGAGAGTTAGAGAAGGCGAGAGACAGGAAGAAGACAGACAAAGGCTCTCCTGAATTTGACCAATCACAGTTAAGCGCAACAAAGCCTGGACCCAAGGTTTTCACAATTAAAATTAAAAGGGAGAATTGGAATAAAATAAAACCATTAGTAGGCACAAACAAACTTAGGCGACCATGGACAGAAATCCTCTCCAAAGAGTTCATTGAAATCAATCCTTGCTGTACTCTGTCATTTAAATACCAACATGTTAAAGCTACACACAGCCGTAAAAGAATGTCCCCATACCTGCATGTATCTGCAGTGTGCACATTTAAGTCATGCAAAGCCATGTATGTGTTCAAGAGAAAACACAAGCCCATAACCCCCCCAAAAAACATAACCATCAGAGTGCTGAGATTAGGAAAAGTCAATAATTCAAAAAAGGAAAGAACATTTCGGTATGCAAGCTTCCCGAGAAGAGGTAGAATTGCCAGGTCGATCCACAAAGGTGTGAGCAACTACCACTATCAGCAGCTCAGGAAGACTCGAAGAGAGTAGAACTATGTGCTGGTAATATCACCAGGAGTCTTACCAAAGATGTTCTAAACATGATCTCCTCAGAAGTGCAAAAAAGAACAAGACTCCATAATGATGTCCTGCTGGAGCTGATGCTCACACAAAAAATAATGAAGGAGTGCAGCAGCAATGTCTCTTCTGGTGGTTATATTCAGCACCTGCAGGTGTACCCATTTGGAATCCATCTGTACATCGATTCAGGAATAAACATATTGGTGGAGCATCTAAAACAACCCACACCAATGTGGCGTCTTCCTCCTCCTCGGCCATTACGGTTTAAGTGGATACACCTGGGCGGCGTATCCCTTCCCCTTTAAGAGGACGTCGGAAGGAGAGAGGAGGCCCTTTTTGACCACAGCACGTTTTGTTTAAGTTGTGGCAACCTTTTTGACTTTTGTTGTTACGTTCAGTTAGTATCATTTAATAAGTCGTCACAGCAGATCACCCTTGCGTATGTGTTCCCTTCGCTTTGCCTCGAACCACTGAGCCGGGTTCGTGACATGGGGGCTCGTCCGAACTTTTTGGGGTTTTGGTTGGTTTTGTTGTAAGGGCATATGCGTGAGATTCGTGTTTTGGCAGTTTTTTTTTTGTTTGTGCTGCGGAGTTTTGTGTTGCTGCTGCTGGGAAGTCGCTCTGTTGGGGGTAGGTGGTGTTTGGTTCGGCAGGGGGAGTTTTTCCTGGTAGGCATAGCAGCGTGATTCTGTTCGGGACACGCTGGTTTTGTTTATTTTGTTTGTTATTTTTTGGGGTAACTGTGGTTGGAGCAGTTGTCTCAGAGGCACTTCCGTGGTTTGAGGGAGGTCGTCAGCGTGCTGGTTGCCTGGTTCCACTTCAGCGGGCTATTAGTGTGTAAGTACCCGCCACAACGCCCTTGAAGTCTAGGGTTGAGCTAACTGTAGTTGGGGATCTCCTCCTGTTGGGCCGGGCGCGGAGCGACACATGGTTGTGGGAATATGGCAGCTATGGAAGACTTCATTGGGGCTCCTTCTGAAGCACTGTTGGCAGGGTTTACCAAGGACCAGTTGTTAAGGCTCGCTGGTCATTATAAAGTTGAGATCAGTGACAAAGACTTGGTTTGTTCGATCTTGGTAGCAAGCCTGGTGGACGCTGGTATATTGCCTCAAGCTGATTTGAGTGACGGGGCTGCAGGTACATCGACTGTGTCCGGGGGGCAGTTAACTTTTTAGCAGCAGAAGGAGCTGTTGCAGCTGCAGCTCGAACGGACCAGGGAACGTAGGCTCTCTGGTAGGGGGGAAGGGGAGCGATGCTCTTTGGGTCGAGACGAGTTTGACCTGGTGGGCAATTTGCGTCTAATTCCAAAGTTCAGTGAGAAGGATCCAGACACTTTTTTCTCTCTGTTTGAGCGGGTGGCTGAGGCGAGGCGCTGGCCTGACTCGGAACGCACACTCATGGTGCAGTGTGTGTTGACTGGGAGAGCCCAGGAGGCTTATTCAGCCCTGGGCAGTAGAGAGAGTGGGGACTACAGGGCGGTGAAGTCTGCAGTGCTTAAAGCATATGAGCTGGTTCCTGAGGACTATAGACAGCGTTTCAGGACTTGGAAAATGTCTGAGGGGCAGACGCATGTGGAGTTTGCCCGTGATTTAACATCCCACTTTTCCCGGTGGTGTGGTGCTTGCGGATACCTTTGAGGGTTTGTGTGACTTGCTTGTGCTGGAGCAATTTCGTCAATCGGTTCCGGTCCGAATAGCGACCTACGTCAGTGAGCACAAGGTAAGGTCGGTTGTTGAGGCTGCTGTGCTGGCTGACGACTATGTTTTGATCCATCGGCGGGATTTTGTGGATGACCGGGTTCGTGGTGACATGGGTCGTGGTGGGGTCTTCGAGTCATTTCGAGGCACGGGTGACGTTCCTGGGGGCCGTGGGGTTCGGCCGGGTGGGGGTGGCTCAGATGACTGTCATTATTGTCAGTGATCGGGGCATTGGAAGAACGAGTGCCCTGCTTTGAGGGAGTTTCCGTTAACGTTAGCATTGGCTGCGCAGGTCCCTGGTTGTTCCAAGGGTGTTCGAGACCCGGGTGTTTTGGGGTCCTGCACTTCTGGTAGGGGGGAGTATTTGCAGTTCATCACGGATGGATTTTTCTCCCTGGTGGGTGGTGGGGTGCAGGTTCTGGTCAAGATATTGAGGGACACTGGTGCGTCTGAGACATTCGTGTTGCAGTCGGTGTTGCCCTTTTCCCCGGTGTCTGATACCGGGACAAGGATACTGGTTTGTGGGATAGGGCTAAACACTTTTGCGGTTCCTTTACACAGGTTGGTTCTCTAGTGGGACCTAGTGCAAGGTGAGGTGGTGGTTGGGGTTCGGCCTTCTTTGCCCGTTGAGGGGGTATCGGTGATATTGGGTAATAACCTGGCGGGTGCGCGTGTCTGGGGCGATGCTCCTCCGTCCTTGGTGGTGTGCCCTGAACCGGCTCTGTCGGAGACTCCCGATCACTGTGAACGATGTTTCCCCGAGGTGTTCTCTGCGTGTGTCGTGACGCGTTCCATGAGCTGCGCTGTTTCCCCGGAGGATGTTACCCCTGAGGTGGTTGCTTCTAGCTCCGCCTCGGTTCCATTGTTTGTTTGGTCTGGTTGTTCCTTTTGACGAACTGGGGAGCGTTAGGCAGGGTTATTTCGTGAGTGACAGGTTGCTGATGCGTAAATGGGTGCTGTCTGGCGACTGTTTTGTGGGTGAGGCTATCTGTCAGACTGTAGTGCCTGGAAAGTTTAGGGAGTTGGTTTTGGGGGTTTCTCATGGGGACGTGGCAGGTCATTTGGGGGTGAGGAAGACCTACGAGCGTATCCTTAAGAATCTTTTGTTAGCCTTGGTTAAAGCGTGATGTGTCTGTTTTCATTAAGACCTGCGATACATGTCAGAGGGTTGGGGAAGCCGAATCAATCAATCAAACCTGTTCCGTTGTTTCCTGTACCTGCAGTGTCTCTGCCGTTTGAGTATTTGATCATTGATTGTGTTGGGCCGTTACCTCGTTCGAAGTCCGGGTTTAACTAATTGTTTACAGTGATGTGTCAGACCACGCGTTACCCTGCAGCTTATCCCCTTCGTACCATCACCACGAAGTCTGTGCTGAGGGTGTTGACCCAGTTTATGTCTGTGTTCGGGATCCCTAAGGTTATCCAGAGCGATCAGGGCTCTAACTTTACCTCTGGCCTTTTTTCTCAGCTTTTGCAGCAGCTCCGTATTAAGCACCATCTAGCCAGCACGTATCACGCTCAGAGCCAGGGTGCGTTGGAGCTGTTTCATCAGAGAGTTAAATCGTTGCTGAGGGCTTACTGCACCGAGCTGGACAGAGACTGGGGGGAGGGGTTGCCCTGGTTGATGTTGCCTTTCTTGTGAGGTTTCACAAGAAAGCACTGGGTTCAGCCCCAACGACCTGGTGTTTTGACATGCCGTTCGCGGGCCCTTGGCCGTGTTGAAAAACGACTGGACGGCTTCAGAGCTGCCACAGAGCTTGTTGGCTTCTGTGCGTGGTTTTCGGCAGCGGCTGTGTGTTGCCGGTGTGATGGCTAGGAAGAATCTGTCCGCCTCTCAGGTAAAGATTAAGCGGCTGTTTGATCGGAAAGCGGAGCCCCGTCAGTTTGTCAGGCGACCAGGTCCTAGCGTTGCTGCCTATCGCAGGTTCGCCATTTCAGGCGAAGCATAGTGGTCCTTATACCGTGGTTCGGCAGTGCTCGGACGAGAATTACAAGCTTGCTACTCCTGACCGGAGGAAGAAACATCAGCTGTGTCATATTAACCTGTTGAAAGCCTACTATATGTGTCAGCTGGGTTCTTCCCCGAATAAGGATGTGGGGGAGGTTCGTCCGGTTCTTTTGGTAGGATCTGGGCCAGGGTTCTCCGGTTCTCCGGCGGTGGATTGGGGTGATGAGGAGGGGGTTTCTCGCGTGGATGATGCTGTACTTCGGGGTCGGTTGAGGAATTCTGAGTTTTTGGCCACTTTGCCCGATGTGTTACATCATCTGTCCCCTGACCGTTGTGCCGCGTTGGTGGGGTTGGTTCCGGCCTATCCGTCCTTGTTTGTGGATACCCCTTCCAGTACTCACTGGGCCGTGCATTATATTGAAGTTGGGGATGCGGAGCAGATTCAGCAGCGGTTTGATCGGGTTTCGGTTGAGAAGCGGGCCCATATGGATTTGGAGATATCATATCATGTTGGAGAATGGCATAGTTAGGCCTTTGTCATCTAGTTGGGCGTCGCTTCCGCGGATGGACGATTGTATTGACAGCGTTGGCCCTGCTAAATTTGTGAGTAAATTTGACCTACTGAAGGGCTATTGGCAGGTGCCGTTGACCCCGAGGGCCAGTGACATCTCCGCATTTGTGACTCCGTCCGGCCTCTATTCTTCCTCAGTGATGAGTTTCGGGTTATGGAACGCGCCGGCCACTTTTCAGCGATTGATGAACAGGGTTGTTTCGGGTCTGGAGGGGTGTGCGGTTTATTTGGACGATGTTGTGGTTTTTAGTGACACTTAGGAAGAACATCTGTCCTGCATTCACGCTTTGTTTGACCGGCTGGCTGACGCTCGTTTGACCGTTAAGTGTGAGGCGACGGTTACATACCTGGGTAAGGTTGTCGGTCAGGGCCACGTTCGTCCTGTGCGGGCCAAGGTTTTGGATATCACTTTTCCGGCCCCGGCCACCAAGCAGGGGCTTATGGTCGGTTATTATCGGGGGTTTTGTAAGAACCTTTGTACCGTGGTTGCGCCGTTGACTGGCCTGTTGAGGGCGAGGGCATTGTTCGTTTGGTCTCCTGCCTTTGACGATGTCAAGATGCTGTTGACCTTGTCTCCAGTTCTTGCTTCCCCTCGGGTTGGTCTGCCCTTTTTGTTGCAGGTTGATGCCAGCCAGGTCGGAACCAGGGCGGTTCTCCTCCAGGCTGTTGGTGGTGTGGAGAGGCCTGTCAGTTTCTTCTCAAGGAAGCTGAATAGCCACCAGCTGAACTACTCGGTGATCGAGAAGGAGGCTCTTGCACTGGTTTGGGCCCTTCAGCGTTTTGAGGTCTATGTGGGTTCTGGGGTGTCTCCGGTTACTGTCTACAAGAATCATAACCCTTTGACTTTTTTGCACTCTATGCTTTGTCCTAATCAACGGATTATGAGGTGGGGTATGTTTTTGCAGGGGTTTAATTTGGATGTGCGCCACATCAAGGGGAGGGACAATGTGGTGGCTGATGCCCTGTCGCGGGCCCATGTCCCTTAGCCTGTTTAAATGTGTAGGCTTGTTCGCTGTGTCTCTTTGCTGCTCCTGCCTGTCCCCCCCCCCTTTTTTGTTCTGTTCCAGACTCTGTTCCAGACGCGGTGGGCTGCTGATGGGGCTCGTGTTGGTTGCGGTGACACCCTGTGTCCCCGTCTTGTGGGGGGGCGTGTGACGTCCTCCTCCTCCTCGGCCATTAAGGTTTAAGTGGATACACCTGGGTGGCGTATCCGTTCCCCTTTAAGAGGACGTCGGAAGGAGAGAGGAGACCCTTCCTTTTGTCCGCAGCACGTTTTGTTTAAGTTGTGGCAACTTTTTTTTACTTTTGTTGTTACGTTCAGTTAGAATCATTTAATAAATCGTCACAGCAGATCACCCTTGCGTATTTGTTCCCTTCGCTTTGCCTTGAACCGTTAAGCCGGGTTTGTGACACCAGTTACTCTCCATCTTGACGCTACTGGTGGTGGTGTGTAAAAAATCCCAGATCAAAAGAAAAGGGTGCTGTACTATGTCCTTGTACTGCCAGGGATTGGTAAAGATAAGCCACCTGTCCCAATCTGTGAGCTTATAACCAATCAACATTCTATCCCAACATTGACTGGTTGATGGAACTTTCAGAAAAGTCTCCAAGTGCACATCCCGCAGAGTACAACAGGTAGAGACAGACTACAGCTGGGCTATGATGGATAGTGTGCTGCTGTCCTTCAACAAAGAGACTATATCAGCCTATCTGGAAAGAGCCCATGAAGTCATAGCAATTCAGAAAACCAACAGTGACCTCCATAAATTCTCAGTTTACACCTTTGCTCTGCCCACATTGTAAAGGCTGTCTCACAGGGATTTGGGAAAAGGACGCAAGACAAAGGACTAAAGGAGTATGCCACCTATTGCTTTGCGTTATTGTTGAACACTACAAGCATGGGTGAAGCCCTTCCTGTGTTCCAACACGTGTGTGCTTTTTGCTTCAATGGAGGATGGTGATCTTGTCAAACATGCAAAAAGAACTCTGGACAAAAGCATTTTGCATGCTAAACACATCAAAGCAGAGCATGTGGAAGAAGACTCAGAAAATCAGTTCCATGGTGGAATGAACATCAGAGCAAAGATTGTGTCAGGACAATCTCCATTCACCAGAGAGTTTCAGGCTGTTAATCAAAAGGCACAGTGTCAAATCCTATCACAGTTACAACAGGGATAAAGAACAACTTTTTCTGTCCAGAAATCATCAATGTTCTTTATGACCATTACTTAGGCATATTTCCACTTTGGAGTGGGATATTGCTTTGCAATCTAACAAGATATGCCAAAAACAAACTCAGCAAGGCAACAACAGAAATGCCAAAGACCCGTGACACTAACTGCCAAGTTGAGATGTGGTTTTGGATTGTTAAACACTCAATCCTGCAGAAAAAGAAAAACCTCCGTCCAGCCGATTATTTACACAAAATGTTTGGCTCTCTGCAAGGCAGACACAAGGAGCACGTCATTCAAAATAACCTACCAGACGAGTTTCACACGTTACACCACTTGGAACTGAAAACTCTGTAGCCACACAAGTGGCTTATGGGAGAGGTAAAAATAAATGTAATCATACATCAGGGTCAGCTAAAAATGGTATGACGTGCCCCTTTTATTTTAGCTGTAAGGTTTCTATAAGAGAGCAATACAAAATGCCCCCATGTCCGATTAATTCTGGAGCCGAGCCAGACTTACATGGTAACTCCATGTATGCCAGGTAATATACATATGGTAGATACTGTCTACCACCTCATTTGTTAGGAGGGGCAATCTACAAGTACAATGACTGTTTTACACATCTAATACCTGCACAATATAGAACCAAATGGTGCTGACTGGTGGAAATGACCCTTCACCATTCACTATACACACCAAACCAGCATTAATGCGACAGTCTACTATCATACTGTTTCAAGGGTTTTATTATGGCATGGCGTTGTATTTAGCATTTAATATCTTAAATATTAGTATCTTAATATTCAATTATTTAACTAGGTTATGCTTATTTCAACCTTAATAAATTGTGTCTTTGTGAATTTAATTAACAGTTTGTGATCCTCTTCTACTCACCTAATTTAGACTATTGAGTGCTTCTTTCAAGTGGCTGTGCAGAACAGAGGACATGGACAGACAGTATATTAAACCATTACAGTGCGGGGGTGATCATGAATGGTAAGAGGACAGAAGTCCATCACCAGAGTCTTCCAAAGGTACGTCTTAACATAACATTTTTATCATTCTAAGGAAATGTGCAGTTTTCCTTCATTTATTGCTGATAGGGTAATGTTACTGTCTGATTTGCTATTTAGGTCAGTTTTGAGGACTACAGTGCTGTCATTAGTTTTCTTAACATTGACAACAACTACTGGAAGTTTTTGGTGAGGATTATTTTAAACATTAATTGTTTCACCTTGAGGGGGTATGTTGGTTCAGGTGTAGTTATATGTGCATGGGTGAAACCCTCTGTGATATTGCTTGTAAAAAGGGCTATACCAAAATATTCTGATTTGATTTATTCAAATCCAAACATACAATAACATTTGTGTGTACTGTATTAAGCAACATTTATTCTTCCACAGTATCTGCATGCAAAAACCAGCCGAGTATTTGTTTTGGATACTGCTGGACATGAGAAGTTAGATTCCGAACATGCCGCATCCCGATTTAGGCAAGTACAAATGTAACAAATTGCATCATAGTTATAGCCAATATTATTATTTGTTAAAGAAGTTAATGATATAACCCCATGTCTGCTAATAACATAATGTACATATTATTAGGCTATATTATTATTTTAACTCTTGGCATACAAAGTGTATTATAAAAAGGCTGCATTATTTCACTCTTACTCAGAGAATACTTCAAGATGCGAAGAGCATGCCACGGCAGAAGTGACTGGGTTGATAGGAAGTGGAAAGGAGGGGAAATAACTCACAGCATTCAGAAGGATTCCTTCAGCTGTGGTGTACTGTTGATGCAGGTGAGTTCATACTGTAAGGTGTTTATAAAATATACCTGTTTTGTAATACAGAGAAAATATCCTTGTATGTTAATTTCCTTGAAGTAAATCAATTTCATGCCAGTCAGAATATAAATGTTTGGTAAAATTGTTAAGATGGCAGAGATGGTGTTGGACAACCTTCCCAATATCCCTCAAGACATGAAGTTTGACACTTCGAAAAAAGCAATGTCAGTCAAGAGATGCCAGATGGCAACAGACATTATGGAGTACTCAGGTATGGAGAGTTAAATTGGATACGTCTGATTGAATTCATTAATAACTTTTGGCTTGAAATATACTTTCATTTTGTTCCAGTCTTTGTTTTCATCAAAGACTGTTCACTGTGCGGAACAGACAAGCCCCCTGGATGTGGACCAAATACAATATGGGTCGGCTATTTCATTGTAACACTAGTGTGAATGTAATTATGACAATACTATTTAATTATTTAATTAAAGACATGCATGTGCGATGGCACAGATATTGCAGTTTGATACTGTTTAGTGGTTGCATGTTCTGGGTGTGTTGGAAGGAGATGGCGGTGGAATATCAGCACTAGTTCTCCTCCTAAATAGCCTGTTCAGCAATTTATACCTGTAATTTATTTACTAAACCAAAAGGAAAGAAAAGTGAATGGACACTGAAATGGATTTGAGGATGATAGGTCACATGACCAACAAGCTATTGAAGTTTCAAACTTTCAGAAATTCACTGAAAATAGTGTGACGTGAAAATGAAAAAACTAAAGGCTGTGCAACATGTTGCAGTCAATGAACACTGAAACGAATTTGAGGATGATAGGTCACATGACCAAAAAGCTATTGAAGTTTGAAATACTAAACAATTCACTGAAAATAGTGTGAGATGAATATGAGAACACTAAAGGCTGTGCAACATGTATGCATGGTCAATGAACACTCTGAAACTAATTTGAGGATGATAAGTCACATGACCAAAAAGCTATTGAAGTTTAAAGATTTGTTTGGAATTAAAAAACATTTTGTTACAACCTGATATGAAAACAAACAAAATAAAGGCTGTGCAATGTGTATGCATACATTTTGAACAGTTAAGCATCATTTTTATGTTCCTAGTTCAGGTTGTTGAAAAGCTATTGACTTTTGACATTTTAAATGTGTAATTTGTTGATGGTCCATAAACGTACGGGCGTACGAATGTCTGTTGAATATCGAACTTCCAACCAACTTTACCACGATAATTGAACCAACGTCAGACTATGTTGACCTATCATCATTTTTCACCCTTATTTAATATTAAACAACGATGAAAAACCATCGCGATTCTAACGGTATTTCCACCAATATTACGATTGAAACAACGTTGAAAAAACAACCCAAAATCAACGCTATTCTAGAATTTCTAACCCAGTCATCTCGTTGTCCCGTTTTTATAGGAAATTTAAACTTGTTGACAACTTGTTCTTCCCCAATTTCGCCGAACAGCCAAACAAAGCATAATTGTAAAAAAAATATATAAATGTGTTGCCACTGTGATTTGCTCACTTTTGCTTCTAAATTAGCTGACTTCCATCAAAACAATCCTTCGCGTGTCTGAAACCAGAAGCTTTCAAGGGCCAAACTTGACGAAGGAAAATTCTAGAATGTTCATCCAAAAAGGTCTATAAATAAAATGTTACACAATCAATAAAAACAATAATACAAGTGACATTCAAGGCAAGAGTGACATTCTCCCTCTCTCCTCCCCCCCCCGTCAGGGGGTGAACATTAATTAATTAATTGCTTTTTACCTGACATCTTTGAAAGGCAGCAATGATTAATGCATCCATGGCCAGGGTATGATAATAAAATATTCGATCCTGCCACCTCTCACATCCCAAGCGCCGCCACTACATTTACATTTATGCATTTAGCAGACGCTTTTATCCAAAGCGACTTCCAAGAGAGAGCTTTACAAAAGAGTCACTGATCATAACAACGAGGTAGTCCCAAACATTGCAAGCAGCCAAAACATGAAGCATATAATGTGAAAAAACTAAACAAGTGCCAAAAGGGAAGACCCATAAGAGCATGCAGTTATACAAGTTTCAAAATTAAAACAACATGAACCACAAAAAGTGCAGGACTGTACCTGTAGAAGAACAAGCAATAGTAAAATATTTCACAGCGAGTACAAGACTTAACTTCGTTATAACTAACCTACAAGAGCAACAAGTCACTCAATAAGAGTCATTGTGATCCTGGAGGAAACTAACAACAGGTCCAGCCAAGCATTCCTAAGTGCCTTTGTACTCCCGGAACAAGTGCGTCTTGAGCCTTTTCTTGAAGGTGGGGTGACAGTCAGTGTCCCTGATGGAGGTGGGGAGCTGGTTCCACCATTGGGGGGCCAGGCAGGAGAAGAGCTTGTGTTGGGACCTGGCAGTCTTGAGCGGTGGGACCACTAGGCGGTTGTCTGAGGAAGACCGTAGGTGACGGGTTGGGGTGTAAGGTTGCAGGAGAGACTTGATGTAGTCGGGTGCTGTCCCGTTCACTGCTCGGAAGGTCAGTACCAGGGTCTTGAATCTGATACGGGCGTTGATGGGTAGCCAGTGGAGAGAGATGAGGAGTGGGGTAACATGGGAGCGTCTGGGTAGATTGTAGACCAGGCGGGCCGCTGCATTCTGAATCCTCTGAAGAGGGTGGGTTGCACATGCTGGGAGACCAGCGAGCAGCGAGTTGCAGTAGTCCAACTTGGAGTGGACCATTGCTTGGACTAGCAGCTGGGTGGAGTGCTCAGACAGATACAGCCACTACCAACTACGCCAACGAAAAGCTAGATAACCGTTGATGCGGGTGGCCTGTTACTTACCTGACGAGTGAGTTTCACCGATACACACCGGCTACATCTATGAACTATTTGTTCTGAGCAGGTGTTGTCAGTGAACAGGCTGTAAAACTGTTGGTTAAGAGACTCGGGAAAAACTGATGCTAATTATCTCAGAAACATTTTTTAACAGCAGTCAAGTTGTCATTGTTTGTGTCAAACAAGTTGTTAATTTGTTGTAACAATAAAACAGGAGATCATGACTGTGCTCAAAGTGATGCTCTAGCTCCAGCGGTTTGCTTTGTAGGTGAACAAAACTTTCGGAAGACGTAGCAGAATCACGAAAAATTACAGGATATGCTTTTTTTCCATTGGTTGTTGCATTAAATCTTACCCAGATACAATGGTGCTATTTTCCGATTGGCTATTGTATAGACCCTTTCTTTTTTTGATTGGCTGATAAGTGGCAGGCTCGACTAAGAACTCCAGGGGAGACGCGCTTGACTGCCGGTTCCATAGTAGAGAGTGGGGCGGCCAAAGAAATTTGGGTTGGGTGCTGCGGTATATAAAATATATTATTTAAAAAAAAAAAAATTGGCGTGAGAAATACAATGTGTGGCGGGAGGGCGTGACTAAAGACCGAAATGAGTGACTGTCACTCTCAATGCGTGACACTTTAGAGACCTGCTGCAAACTTTGCGGGAATCCAAAACAATCTGTAATACAACTAATACAATTAATAAAACCCTTCTGAGATCAAATGAGTTAAATGGTAAAAAGATAGGTTTTAACGCTGTCTTTTGAAAATGCCTAGCATGTTTGCTTCCCTAATATTTATGGATAATGTGATCCATAGTTTTGGGGACTTAATTGGCTGGTGTGTAGTTAATAAAAGAGTTAGCAATGTAGCTAGGTCCTTGTCCGTTTAGAGCTTTGTATGTGAGGAAAATGACCTTAAAGTCAATTCTGAAGGTAACAGGGAGCCAAGTAGCTAGGACAGGACTAATGTGTTCTCTCCTTTTAGTTTTGGTTAATAATCTAGCTGCCGAGTTTTGAATGAGCTGTAGTGTTTTTTTGGGGGAAGACCAGCAAAAAGTGTGTTACAGTAGTCCAGCCGGCTGGATATAAAAGCATGAATTAACTTCTCTGCATCATTTTGGTTTATGAATGGTCGTACCTTCGCTATATTTCTGAGCTGAAAGAAAGCTATTTTGGTCACTTTATTAATGTGAGTGTCTAAATTCAAATCCGAGTCACACAGAGACTTGTCAACTCTGGTTTAAGGCAGGGGGTTAAACCTCCTATTCTAACTTAACATCTCTCTTTTGGATTTGGGGCCATATAGTAGGACTTCAGTTTTGTCTTCATTTAATTTAAGAAAGTTCTCATTCATCCATTTGTTTATTGCCAACAAGCAGTTGGTAATGGAATTTATGGCTGTTGCATCGTTGAGTTCAGCGGATATATATAGTTATGTGTCATCTGCATAACTATGAAAATCTATATTATGTTCTCTGATATGTACCACTTCGCGACATAAAGACAAAAAAGTAATGGACCTAAGCAACTTCCTAGAGTAACCCCGTAGAAGTTCTCATGTTTCTTAGACATATGGTCTCCTAAACTAACACAAAACTTCCTTCCTTTGATATATGATTTCATCCAGTTTAATACACTATCCGTGAACCCAATAAGCTTTTCCAGTCTATTGATTAATTGATTAGGATGTTGTGATCAATAGTATCAAATGCTGCACTGAGATCTAACAGGATAAGGATAAAGACTTTATTTGCCAGTCCAGTAGACTCTGCAACATCGCATGGACATCGGGGACAGTGCCTCTGGACTGGCAGACCGGGGTGGTGGTTCCCCTCTTTAAAAAGGGGGACCGGAGGGTGTGCTCCAACTTTAGGGGGATTACACTCCTCAGCCTCCCTGGGAAAGTCTATTCAGGGGTCCTGGAGAGGAAGGTCCGTCGGATTGTCGAACCTCCTGGAGGGTACATGGGAGTTCGCCCAACCAGTCTACACATGTTTTGTGGATTTGGAAAAAGGCGTTCGACCGTGTCCCTCGGGGGCTCATGTGGGGGGTGCTCCGAGAGTACGGGGTACCGGATTCCCTGATCGGGGCTGTCCGGTCCCTGTACGACCGGTGCCAGAGTTTGGTCCGCATTGCCGGTAGTAAGTCGAACTTGTTTCCGGTGAGGGTTGGACTCCGCCAGGGCTGCCCTATGTCACCGATTCTGTTCATTACCTATATGGACAGAATTTCTAGGCGCAGCCAGGGTGTTGAGGGGGTCCGGTTTGGTGACCTCAGGATCGGGTCGCTGCTTTTTGCGGATGATGTGGTCCTGTTGGCTTCATCGGGCCGTGACCTTCAGCTCTCACTGGAGCGGTTCGCAACCGAATGTGAAGCGGCTGGGATGCGAATCAGCACCTCCAAATCTGAGGCCATGGTAATCGACCGGAAAAGGGTGGAGTGCCATCTCCGGGTCGGGGAGGAGATCCTGAACAAAGCGGAGGAGTTCAAGTATCTCGGGGTCTTGTTCACGAGTGAGGGAAGAATGGAGCGCGAGGTTGACAGGCGGATCGGTGCGGCGTCCGCAGTGATGTGAAGTGAAGTCTGGGCCTCCCTGCTTAGGTCGCTGCCCCCGCGACCCGATCCCCGGACAAGCGGCAGATGACGGACGGACGGACTTTATTTGCATCAAAGTTTAGTCTGAGGTCGCTAATTATCTTGGTAAGAGCAGTTTCAGTACTGTCATATTTTCTGAAACCTGACTGAGACTTCCAAGATGTTATTTTCTTCAAGGAAATAATTTAATTGGACTAATAGTATATTTTCCAATACTTTACTAATAAATGGAAGATTTGATATTGGTCTGTAATTTGCAAGTATACTGTTATCCAATTTGGGTTTCTTTAATAGGGGCTTTACAACAGCTGTTTTGAAGGCATCTGGGAAAACGCCAGTTCTAATGTGTTTATAATCTCTAGCACCGGACCTGAGACACCAAACACTCGCTTAAAGAATGTTGTGGGTATAGGATCAATATCTGAGGTTGCGGAGTTACATTTGCTGACGATTTTGGAAAGTTCACTTAGTGTGATACATGTAAATGTGCTCTAGGTTATGTTGCAGGATCTACTGATGTCAGTTTCCCCTCCACTATTAATGATACTAGCTCTGATCAAAGTTATTTTGTTCTTGAAGATTAAGTTATTTCTGCGTTACACATTCATGAAAGGTCTAGAAAGCTTGAGGATGTCGATCTCTGAGATGAGTGAGTAGGTGAACGGAACCTTTAAGAACTGCGCATGGTTGTAACCAGAATTCAAATTGTGTGAGAGGTGTTGGGTGCCCCTCAGGTGGATGGTCGGCAGGGTGGAGGGAACACCAATACCATGGTACCCCTCAAATATGAACTTCTCTCTCTTATGGGGTGTCCCTTGACTCAAATGGGGGTTCCAGTTTCCCCCATCAGCACCACCTTCATAGAAATGCCTGTTGGAATTGGACTCCTACCTGTTGAGGAACGTCTGGGTGAGGTTGTGCTGGACTTGAGCTCCCTCCTGAGGCTTGACCCCCCCCTCCAGTAGCATCTGCTGGTAGAGCTGTCTTTGCTGCTGCTTGGTCTCCAGGTGCTGCTGCACACGCAGACGCTGACGGTAGTACTCCTGCACCTGCTCAGTAGACTCGCGCTGTCGACGTGGTGAACACACACACGCCATTTCACAACCACACACATACATACCACACCCGTGAATGCAAAATACATGCACACACAGCCACATTTGACTTAATGTCTTCAGCCTAATATGCAAACTTTACTGATCCAAGGTCCCAAAGCTCATCCGTATACACACACACATATATATATAAAGTTTCCCCAAGGACCCCATCAAACCCGGTGTCCAACATCTCCCTACCCCCACCCATGACGAAATGCCTTCAAACACACACAAAAATCCAATCTACACCTCTCCAATCTTGGGATGTACAAAAATGAACAATGAGTGCGCTAGCTAGCCGACCGCCCATCACAGCAGTCTCACTGCCCCTGACCTCCGCGACCAGGTGATGTCTGCCGAGGCTGATGAGGAGGTCGTGAGAGGCAACAGCTCATGCTCTCCCCCCTCCCCGTCAGGTGACAGGGACACGAGGGGATGACCACCCCCCCACCCCCCTCCAAGCCCCCTACCCCACCCCCCACAGGAAAGGAGTCGTTGGGGAGGATTTATGAGTAGGTGAAGTTAGGGGTCATAGAGAATAATGGGGGGGGAGGCAGGGGAGATTGTGGGGGTTACCCTGACACTTGCTTTATTTTTCAAATTTCATTTTATTACCTCATTTCTTTCGGTGCTACAGGGTGGCCCACCGTCCATCCCAGGGGCCAACGGAGTACGCACTGCGCTGGGCCCATTCAAACCCTGTGGCTGCTTTCTAGAGACGGAAACACAACATACACGTGACTCACTGCCAGCAGAGCCGTTTACTGTATCCACATGACTATGGACATGTAGCTTCATAGTGATCAGGAAACAGGCTTCTGAGGTCTGTCTCCATTCTATCTGGAGTTTAATTAGTATCGACATTAGATACTTCCAAGGCCCCACAAGAGATCTGATAGTGTCATCTAACACCCCTCTGATGAAAACTGACCCGGAGGAAAGGACTATGTCAGTTCTGTTGCAGTGTGGTAACAACTCTTACTACCAATCACCCACATCAGGCCAAAGCTGTGTCATGTCAGATTTTGATGTATTTGGCTTTTTGCAACTACTTCCAGCAGTCAAAGCAGCAACATTGAAGCATTGGTAACCTAGGGTTACCTAGGTTAAAGTTAGTCCCATACAGAGATCCAGCTTTAGATGAATGCCTAAAGGCCGAAATATGCTTCTGCGTCACCGTTTACGGATGGGCGGGCGCACGGATACGCACGGATACGGACGGATAGACTGCGTTTATGGTTCTCCGTAGGCTGTGGGTGCTGAAAACAATTCACCGCCAGAAGAGTAGGTGGCGCAACGTTTTTTTGTTTAGACGTCGTTGAGTGTTTATTTACCTAGGTTACCGAAAAGTCGGAGCAAATTTACAAATTAGCCGTTCCATCAATAAAATACGCACATTTTCAGCAACTACACTGCTCATTTCTCATCACATTTTAATTCAGATTCTGATTTACATGTACCGTTTAGCTGAAATATGAATTGTAAAAACTTTACACGCAATGGCGGTCAAAGGATTCTGTTCGTCCTGCTATCACGGCAACCCCGCCCCTACCCCTGACGCAAGCGGTACTTAATACTGACCAATCACAGCCAAGGGGGTCTCCGTAGCTCTCCGTAGCTACGACGGAGAGTTACAAAATTAAGGAGGTGCACGTCAAGCTGTCCGAGTCTCTACGCGGGCTGACGGAGAGGTTGTAGAGGGCGTTCCACGGAGACGAGGGCGTTCCCATGTGTCCGTTTTTCGAAAAACGCAGAAGCATATATCGGCCTTTAGGGTTTGCGTTGAATTGAGTTGTGAATGGATAAACATAAACAACCAACACTGTAAAGCCTCAACATATCTCTAGATATTCAGAATCTTCCCACTCTACCAGCGGTCGTAGGCGGCTACATTAAACCGTTTCCCGCTCTCTGTATAGCTGATGACACTCACGGCTGTGGTAATCAACAAATCAACGGCCCGCTCTAGAAAAATTGAGCTGACAGGCCTCAGAGGGGAGGAGAGCCCTCAGGCCTGGGGGAGAGGCCGAGAGAGATAGACAGAGGGAGGGACAGAGAGAGAGGATGAGAAAGAGGGAGAGAGAGGGTGAGAGAGACACGTTGAGAGCCGGCCTCCTGCACCAGTATTACGGTCCGATAACGTGAAGCAGGCCTGTGTGAGTTGTCTGCCTCACGTTCCAGCACGAGCGGCCAACCGGGGTGAAGCGAAGTGCCCTGGAAGATGTTATCTATTCATTGTTACTTTCAAGCTCATTGTTACTAAATTAAAATGCACAAGTCCAGTTCACCAGTTGTTTCTAAGTCTCCTTGAATTGGACTCAACCAATCAGAATGTCTGTGGGGTTCCATAATATAACGACTATCATCACATAAATAGGTACGCATCCAGTGGATATGGATGACAGGAGATAGCGTTTTACGTTGATCCATAGTAGGATCATATAACCCGCGCATCGGAAACCGCAATGCAGGTACACCAAGAACACAAGCATGGTACGTTTGTGTGCTATTCGGTTTTTGTTTCCCACCCCCTTACCTCTCTGGGGAGTCCTCCCCCTGGTGGAGGTCATTCTCCACAAGGCTACGGCTCAGACAGGGCCTGACGCTGCCATCCATTCCCCTCTTATCCTGGGCCGCCAGCCCGTGGGAGAGACCGTCCAGGGCTGGGTTCAGGGAGCGGGACATGTAGGTGTCTGCAGACAGGGGTCGCTGGCATAGGGGAGTAGAGGGGCACGGGGAGAGGCGGTTGATGAGGGGAGAAAGGAGGTCAGCGTGGCCAGCTTTGGGGGGCTTGACCAGGCGGTCCACGTGGATGCTGAGGGTCTTCTGCTGAAAGGAACAGGAGAAGGCCCCGGGGGAGAGGTTCTGGAGCCAGGAGAGCAGGGAGAGGTCCACCTCGTCACAGCCGTTACCGCTCAGAACATCCACCCCCAGGAGCACCTCGCCCTCTGTGATCTCCTCCCCTGTGGCTTTACTCTGGAATCCAAAATAGGACACTTGAGAAGAAAACTGGGCACGTACAAAACTGTCATGTCAAGAAAACGAAAGTACGAATCGCGAATCCCAAGGCATTTCAATTGTGAGACCAGACTTTACAACCTCAAACTTCACACAACGCAAAACAGAAAAAGTGAACCATGAGGTGGGGGTACTAACCTGACAGTACTCCACGCAGCACTCATAGAGGATCCCCTTAATGAGCAGCTGGAAGAGACGGTTTCCACTGGCCCTGAACCCTGCCTCGCTCAGTTTCCTGTCTGCGGGGATGAACTCGGCCACCATGGCGCAAATCTCTTCAAAGCAGTGGACGCGAGCCGTACTAGGGTTCCAGTCCTTGAACTCTGCATGGTGGGTGAGGCGTGGCAGGGTGAGCAGCAGGCACAGTTTGCTGTAGTCGTCTTTGGTAGGACAGAACTCCTCCAGGCTGTGAAGACATTTGACGGCCTCCTGCATAGTCAGCTCCAGCTGAAGAGGTGAGGGACATTCGTGACGAGGATGTTTACAAACGCAGCATGTCAATGCCGTTAAGCTACTGAATGGTTTTTGAGAGCGGTTTGTTGCAGTGTTATTGAACTTAAGTTTGGGCCCTCAAAAGTAAACTGCACAAAACTCAATGGAGTAGAAAGTGCTCCAAATAGTGCGCACTCACATTCTGATGGTCTTCGGCAGCTGACATGGCGTTATTGACACACAGAGCTTCCAGAAACCTCTGCTTCAAAATAATATAACGAAACCTGGGGAACCATAAAAATAATAATTATACAACAGGGATTCAAATCCCCGAACAACCTACGCTTACTTTGATTATAAAATGTGTAATGGAAGTTTTATGTAAAGTATCTTTGTATATAAAGAGACTGTACCTCAAATGAACTTCATAGTAAGTGAGCACCACATGTTCAGAGTGTCAATCCTCTATGAGGTTTTAACTTAATTCAGAAACATGGACCATCTGCATGAATGGCTAATCATTATTTGGTAAGGTAGTGCCGTCAGTTTTTGAACAGTCAGTAGGATATATTTAGCGTGCATACATCTGGACATACACTGTATGGCTAAAAGTATGTGGACACCTGACTTTCATACCTATTTGAGATTGATGTACATCCATTTAAAAAACGTGTGCATTAATATAGAGTTAGGCCCCTTTTGGGGCTATAACAGCTGCCACCTTTCTGGGAAGGCTGTCCATAATATTTTGGAGTGTGTCTGTGGAAATGTGCTTCTATACAGTTCCTAGACTTAGGGAAGCAGACCTGGCTTGCATATGGCATTCAAATTCATCCTAAATGTGTTTGATGGTGTTTAGGTCAGGGATCTGTGCAGGCCAGTCATTATCAAGCCACTTAATAACAGGGAACAAAATGTCATTGCTTTTGGGCAAGAATTTGTCCAGCTTTTGGGCTAGAACCGCTTGCGCAACTGGTGTGTATTAATGATAAATGATCAAATGAAGGGAATTATAAAATGAAGGAAACTATAGAAACAAAGTGCGAACCGACTCCCTATCAATGCCCGAGATTTTGGAATGAGAGGTTCAACAAGTAGGTCTGTGAGTCTCCTGTTCACTGAGTGGTGTCCACATACTATTGACCATATTATTTTGAGAAAAACCCACCTTTTCTTATTAAACTTATCCATTCCTTCCAATGGTTGAATAAACTGTAGGATCTCCTCCCATTGGCCGTCTAGTATCAGCTGTCTGAATAGATCAGGAAAGAAGGCATTGCTAATTGTCAGTCGAGAAGAGAAAATCTTGGCAACAGCATAACTCAATTCAACCATTAACACTGTATGTGGCACTGTACAAGCTTAAACAAGCCAAAGGGAAAAGGGGGGCATATTAAGTAGCCTCAAAATCAATATAGATGAATGGTTCATTCTATCATCCACAGGTAAATGTAATAATGTGTCAGATAGATAGTCTTTGGATTTGAATTTAGCTGGGGAACGTCAATTCCAGTGCTTTGTAATAGAGGGCTTGTGATGGTTTATACTGTCAAAAAGAGTGGCCTGGCACTACAAAAGATGTGGCACAGATTTACAGCACCAGCACAAACAAAGGAACATGGCCTCTTTCTGTTCCAACTGTACGGTTTTAGGGATTCCTACAGTCCCGGTACCTGAGGAAAAGCATGTCATCCGAATAGAGGCCGTTGATCACGCCACTCTCCTTCTCTAAGGCCAGCATGCTGATGTGCAGTTTCCGGGAGTTGAGGAAGTCCAACATGAGCTTGATCACCTCCACCTCCTTGATGTTGATGGTCTCTTCCACTGTCATAGTAACTGTCTGTCTGTCCACCTGTCAGTTTGGGTGCCTGTAGAGAAAGAGAGAGTAGATGCCTACAAGCTGAATTGTTTGCATCAGTGAGAAAGGGGGAAAAGTTAGGAAACACACAGAAAAAAGTTGTTTAAATACATCCATTTCAAAAACAACAGATTACCACACTGGCAACCTTCAATACTGTCACTTAAATCACTTTTTTTTCTTGAACTGTTTTGACAAATGAACATATTCCGACAGATGCATTATTATAAGTCATTGTTGATGCAACATCTTTAACGGGATAGACAACAATTGGTGTAGCTTCGCATTAAAAGCTTTAATATTTTAAGGTGTTGCCCATGATTTGGCCCAGGGGCTTTAATAACACATCTAGCTAGCTACCCTCCCCTTTCCCTGCTAGCATGCTAGCATAGAAAATAAATATGCTGCCATGCCATTGCACTGCGTACACGCAAGGATTAGCGGGCAGAGTAGTCTTTGCAGCTCTATAACGTAAGATGCTTTACATTGCAGAAAGCCAAGGACAATGCCCTAAGAATAAGAGCCTTCTATATCGAAAAGAGCTGGTTAACAAGCAAGCTAAGCACCGGTATTCCAAGCATTTAACATAACACCAATTCACACCAGTAAATACCAACAGGCACCACCCAAAATGTTTGTAGCCTACCCCTCACCTGTCTATTCCTCCTGGTAGCCTACGATGACGCTCTACATGAATTCGACAAACGCACACTTGCAAACAAAGATTTTTCGCTGCGACGGATTTCAGTTTTGGAAGGGCATATCAAACAAATAATTCGTTTCTTCTGTCAATGGTGCTGATATGGATCCTGTTTGTTGCACGTTATTGTCCTGGTTGCCAAGCAAACCGACTGTAGCAAACCAAGCGACCTAAACCATGCACTGCTCTCACTTATGACGGACGGTGCGCTCGGCTCAGCAACTTTCTGCTTTCTCTTGCTCTGCAGGGGATGCAATTGCCAGCGTTTGAGGTGATGTCGTTTTCTCACAGCGACAATTCAAGACAATTACAATTAGATGGTAGGGTTGGGCAAATACAGGGTGTGTCCATCTGTAATGAACCAATATGCACAAATGAATTTGACTAAGTAGTTACATTTGATAAAAATTATCGTCATTATGACCGTTTCTAAGGATCTTTTGTGTGGTTCTGAGTCAAATGTTTACATTTTACATTCGCGGTTGACCCGACTATTAATTTTTATCTCTAATTATTTAGTTTGAGCACAAGAAGGCACAACACACATTTGAGCCATGCTTCATTTTATTCGATGCTAAAAACAAAACTACCAAATTCAGCAAAATGATTTTTGACAGCACAGCGTCTGCTAAAACAAAATGGGAGCAGTGCTTCTCATAGATGGACAGATGAGCTCACAGCAGCAGACTGTCCACTGCCCTGCCCACATGTTCTTCACTGAATGTACAGTAACAGTTAAATATCCATTCATCTTGGCCTTAAACAGCCAAATAAGACAACAGCAAGGTCCCAAAGTTATATCCCTTTACTAAAAAGATGAAATAGTGACATTGTATTACAATTCCAGACCTGTACAACTTCTCTTTTGGTAATTGTATATTATGTCTCAGTGAAAGCACCAATGCCTGACCTTTGTGTGTGTTGACCACTTATGGAAGCAAATCGTGACCAAAATTCAAATGAAAATGCATTTCCAGAAATGCATTTTCATTTTAAGAATGTGGCTGCATTATTTGACTCATAAATCAAATTAGTATTCAATCATCCTATTTGCATTTTCATTTTCTTCTTTAAGACTGCTCATTCTTTCCCTTAATTAAAATGAAAACGAAAAAGACATTTGAAATTTAATTTTCAAAATATGCCCCAGCAAATAGATACCAAAATTCAATTTGAAATGTAAAATTTGAAAATGAAAATGCATTTCCAGAAATGCATTTTCATTTTAAGAACGTGGCTGCAAAATCGTGACCACAATTCAAATTCAAATGCATTTCCAGAAATGCATTTTCATTTTCAAGAACGTGGCTGCAAAATCGTGACCACAATTCAAATTCAAATGCATTTTCAGAAATGCATTTTCATTTTAAGAACGTGGCTGCAAAATCGTGACCACAATTCAAATTCAAATGTATTTCCAGAAATGCATTTTCATTTTAAGAATGTGGCTGCATTATTTGACTCATAAATCAAATTAGTACTGATAAGTACTGAGCGGACATTGCATTTTCATTTTCATGTTCTGCCCGCAAAGAACTGCCCATAATTCGAAAACGAAAATGCATTCTGAGCGGCGCAGTTGAGTGACGTCAGTAGCCGCTCTTCTTCAGCTCCCTGCTGACCGAGCTACCCATCTTGTTCGGTAGGGGGCGGTGTGCACATACGCATTGCATTACATGGCAAATGTGCCGGGAAATTGATTGAATTGCCGGGTCTTTAGAGGACGCATCACAGATCATGGCACTCCCTCAAATTGTGCAGACACTGATAGAATTAGCTGAGCTGGTAGAAACTAATAATATATCTGAGTCTGATGCCCGTGACCGAGTAGAACAAGTCACAGAGAGCTTGGCTGCATACTCTGCCGTCACAGACGTACACATTAATGAGGTTGCCATAGTAAACCTCTCTTCAGTCCTGGAACGGCTGGATGCTGTGGAGCCTCAAATGGGACGGGGACGACCAACCATCCACATCCCGTTCGAGTCCATCGAAAACTATTTATTAAATGGTTTAAAAATAAAGGACATAGCGGAGCTGTTGTCGGCCACCAGACCATCCGTCGGAGGATGCAAAGCAACGGATTTATGGAGCTAGAAAGCTGACAAAAGTATCTGAATTTGAATATGAAAGATCTGAAATATTTGTGTGTCGAATTTCATAAAACTGAAATATATTGCTGTTGAATATATAATATCTGAATTATTTGTATGCCAAATTTAATACAACTGAATTATTTTGATCCAAAAATAAAACATTCTAAAATTCAGATTGCAGGAATTCAGATTCTTGAAATTCAGATTGCGGAAATTCAAATTCAGATTGCGGAAATTCAGATTTTGTCTGAACCAGGCCAAAGGTGAAACAGCTTGCTTTCACAGGAAAAAGTAGACCATTTAATAAATAGTTCTCGATGGACTCGAACGGGATGTGGATGGTTGGTCGTCCCCGTCCCATTTGAGGCTCCACAGCATCCAGCCGTTCCAGGACTGAAGAGAGGTTTACTATGGCAACCTCATTAATGTGTACGTCTGTGACGGCAGAGTATGCAGCCAAGCTCTCTGTGACTTGTTCTACTCGGTCACGGGCATCAGACTCAGATATATTATTAGTTTCTACCAGCTCAGCTAATTCTATCAGTGTCTGCACAATTTGAGGGAGCGCCATGATCTGTGATGCGTCCTCTAAAGACCCGGCAATTCAATCAATTTCCCGGCACATTTGCCATGTAATGCAATGCGTATGTGCACACCGCCCCCTACCGAACAAGATGGGTAGCTCGGTCAGCAGGGAGCTGAAGAAGAGCGGCTACTGACGTCACTCTACTGCGCCGCTCAGAATGCATTTTCGTTTTCGAATTATGGGCAGTTCTTTGCGGGCAGAACATGAAAATGAAAATGCAATGTCCGCTCAGTACTAATCAGTACTAATTTGATTTATAAGTCAAATAATGCAGCCACATTCTTAAAATGAAAATGCATTTCTGGAAATACATTTGAATTTGAATTGTGGTCACGATTTTGCAGCCACGTTCTTAAAATGAAAATGCATTTCTGGAAATGCATTTGAATTTGAATTGTGGTCACGATTTTGCAGCCACGTTCTTGAAAATGAAAATGCAATTCTGGAAATGCATTTGAATTTGAATTGTGGTCACGATTTTGCAGCCACGTTCTTAAAATGAAAATGCATTTCTGGAAATGCATTTTCATTTTCAAATTTTACATTTCAAATTGAATTTTGGTATCTATTTGCTGGGGCATATTTTGAAAATTAAATTTCAAATGTCTTTTTCGTTTTCATTTTAAATAAGGGAAAGAATGAGCAGTCTTAAAGAAGAAAATGAAAATGCAAATAGGATGATTGAATACTAATTTGATTTATGAGTCAAATAATGCAGCCACATTCTTAAAATGAAAATGCATTTCTGGAAATGCATTTTCATTTGAATTTTGGTCACGATTTGCTTCCATAACCACTGGCATGAGTGATATTGTTAGATAAAAAAAAAGGAAAAAAAAGAGAAGCAACAAGGCTATACCCATGTGCAGCAATGAAGTCCACCACATTCTGCTTTTAGATAGCAAACAAAAACAAAATAAATACTGCATATTGCCTTAACAAGTCTCACAGAGAAGCCATCCCGTGCAGAATGTAGGATGCTGTCTACAGTAATGTTTTTGACAGTAACTTGTATCCTATTATGAGCACTTACATGTTGAAGTAAAATGGATTGACCTGACAAGTGTTTGTTAGACAAGAAGTCTAATTTTGGAACTACTGGTCTGTGTTTATTTTAATGGAAGATGTTGGAAGAACAATTTTACTTTGAAACTTTAACTTTTACTCTGAAGTTAATTAATTGAATGCAAAACAAAAACAAAAATACTGTAATACATACTGTAATCAAACACTTTTTTTCCTTGACAGCGTGTTGGAATTATTCAACATGTATTGTTTCATTTTTATAATGAACCAAATATATCCAAACCATTTAGCGTAAAAAAAAATCTGAATGTCATCAAAGTAACCACACTAAAGTAATCTTAAAGGCTGGTCCATGATGTGGCAATTTAAAGGCTATAACTTTTTTTGTTTTGTTCACAAACCTGCAGTGAACCAGCAGCATCAACAATATAGCCCACTATGTGGTTCCTGATTCCTTAAAAAATGAGTTTTTGTAGTTAAAACCACTCGTTTAACATTGACCTGGAATCATGATACTGTGTGGGTATACTAGTTATATGCTTTTTGAACTTTTTGGCCCTTTCTGTTGTAAGCAAACCTGGGTCAAATACGATTTGCAAATACTTTCAGATATTCTGGGTGTATTTGATTGAGCACCCACTGAAATGAAACAAAGGGATCAGTCCCATAAGTGCCAGCTGTGAGGTGAATCAAATGTGCCTACATTTCTTGATCAAGTAACTGTATGTAAGTGGCCCATGTCTTGTTAATATACCTTGACAGACTTAACAATTAACATTTCAAAAGACAAGAAATGGAAAAAAAATCACTCTTGCCTCAGTACAAAAACCTTTCTAGGGTATAGCTTTACAATCACCGCATTGCACTCACATTCAAAACAAGCATAAGGCTACACATGTCAACAGATAAGCAAAAACAAATCAGACTATTATAATCAACATTCAGTGCTTCAGTGTAAATAAAACAGCAATTGCATTCATACCTTTTTTACTCTACTCTTTTTGGCACCATTAAAAACCTCACTTACACGCACATGCTGTCGTAATGACTCAAATCACACAACCTCTTAAACCAAACAAATCAATGGTATCCATTTACAATTTGCTTTTAATTAAGGTTTTACATTCCAGTTGTTTGTAAAAAAAATTCTCCTATGTCTGCTCTGAAGCTTGTAGGAAAAAGACAGGAATAGAAGAGGAGACATACAAACAAAGTATGCATTAATCTACTGGCATTGCAGGTGTTAGAATCCTCATGAATTATGTACAGTGAAGTGCAATTTGAATGTGAATGTTCCATTTGAAGGGAAACAGGCAGAGGGGTTTGAAGTTTCATTAGGACTTTGCAGGTACTACTTTTTTTGGGGTGGCTGGTTTCTTTGTTTGCCACAGGTGGCTGTGGATGGTGATAGCGTCGACGCTTGCAGACATGGTCTTTGCCGGGATCTGGCTGAACTGCTTCTTGTCTGAGTTGTACTTGTACAGCCCATCGATCATCTTGCGTGAGATGCTCTTTGGCCCAATGCCTGCCAGTTTGGTGATGTCCTCCATCTCAGGGAAGTACATGTACAGAGATCGGAACTGGCAACCCCCATCCCGGAACAGCACCAGGAAGTTGTTGGCCTCGCATTTCTCCATTTCCTGACACGCAAGCGGAGAGAATGATTGAAATGAGGAATAGGGATCTTAAAAAAAAATCAAATCTTGAAAAAGTGATGAATCCCCTTCCCCACGCCCTTTTGCTTCCCTTGACTTTTTACGATGATTTTACAACTATCCACCACCATCCCAGGTTGTCTCAAAACCCTGTTAGTCTGTTGAGATCACACCTGGGAACAACTGGACACATTTCAATTTACAGATATGTCATTTGTATTATCGTTGCCTGTTACCTCAAGGATCTTGTTCTTCTGCCCTTCATTAACCTTGCCAGCCAGACAGCAGTGGGACAAGGCGTTCTGGATGATGTGTTTGTTCGATTTGGCGCTTGGCTCCTTGTACAGCTTGGGTCCTGCACACACAAGAGAAGAGATGTCAAGAGAGGATCGTCATAGCAACCATTTTATTTATGTAGAGGAAGGGATTTCTGACATCTGTTCAGGACTGAAGATAAATCATTCATTGGTATCTTGCTGTTATCTCTGAAAGGTATTTAAAAAAATGGCCCAAAACACAAACATAGTGTACATAGTATACGACATACATTCATTCGGAAAAAAATGCCATCTGTAAACTTAACACGTCTTTTCCGGACCACCTTTGACATCTATATTTCTAAAAATGTTCACTGTATAGCCCACTATACCTTTTGACAGCGCTAAACTGATGATACCCATGTCTGTCAGTGATCTGTTAGACTGTGAGAGTTTACTGCTGTACTCACCTGTGTATTCCGTGTTGGAGGTGACAGAGGAGGTGGTGGAACCGTTCTCCCAGTCCTTTTCCCCGTTACGACTCCCGGGCCGACTCGGAGACAGGAAACCATCAGCAGAATCTGGCCTTCAGGAAACAAACAAAGGCATAGACAAGTGTGAAAATAGTAAAATGATAGTTAGGTGACCTCTCTTCAAGTGACTGGTTTCATACAGCTCCGCTTTGTTACCTTGACTTTCTGTACCTACTGAAATACGTGGTTTGTATCCAAATACTGCACCATTTGACAACAGGGATAGGTTTGCTATTGCACACCATTACTTGACTACTGCTAAGTGCTGTAAGCCTGCAAGCATGGTGGGTAAAGCAGTGAGAAAAATGTGATTGTGTGTTTATTGCACAAGATTTTATTACAGCTTCTTAGTAGTACTTCTGAGTAGTGACTCATTAGCAGATAGTAATTAATAGTAAGTACTAATTACTAGTGTCGGGAGACATCCAAACAAGGAGGTAGCAAAACCTTGGGTGTTTGGTGTTTTAAGCCAACGGCGCCTTCCAGGCAGCGAGGAGCCATTGGGGCCATAAGGTTGAGGTTAGGGTTAGCTGCCTCTAAGGAGCCATTGGGGGCTTAAAACACCAGTGAGCAAAACCTTGACAGTCACAGGGTGTGTATCTTTGCAGGGATAGGCAGGACATTGGCAAATCAGAACAATGTGTCGTGACATTTTGTTCAGTGAGCCGTGCTAAATGCAAGCGCAGATTTGAGCAAGGGCGGGTGGTGCAGTCAGCCAAAGTCACATACTGATGGCAAGATATACTGTGGGCTACTGTTAAGATGTGACATTCAGTGAAGGGTATTGTTTCCAGTGCAATTAGGTTTGGAATTCGGATATTTTCCAGACTGTAAGCAACACTAGCCCCTATACCAGCTCATAAAGGATAGGGAAACAACCAACAATTTGGGATAGGGTATGGGGAAGAGGTGTTGCTCTACAATACAGACAACTGACCTTCTCCTTCTCAGTTTAGGAGAGCTCAAAAAGAAGTAGAGGCTGCCAGAGGCTACACTAACACTTCTGACAGCCCCAAAATCAACAGGATGATCAAAGAAAGAAGGAAACATACAGAGAAGAACGTTAGGTTGAAAAGAGTTGAAGGGTGGTCGAAATGAGTGGTCATCTTCAGGTCAGTGACCAATAGTTCATCTTCTGTCATGACAGTAGTTCATAAGGTTATAGTCTACAAACATTATGGAATGTTATCTTTTAATCGTTTTTTGGTTCAGAACTGATGTTAAGGTGTCCGGCTTACCTCGGCGCTCTCTTTTCAGACTGCGTGCTGTCACTCTCTCCCAGGTTCAGCGAAGCCAGCGACAAGCTGGAGACTGAAAAGACACAAGGTCGTGAACCTGGATGTGAAACACAAACACAGCATGGCATGAGACACACACGTTACACCACAAATGACCACGACATGGAAGTGTGTATCGGCAGCACTTTGTGGCAAACTTGTCATGCAGCGCTGAAGATTTTCAGTTGACACAAACACATACCAATGCCAGAAGCATGTGAGACAAAATGCAGGAGCACACACACACACTAACAGAATGACAAATGGCTTGCATCTATCACATTCTCAAGATGACACAAATCAGCTCGTTACCAACATTGGTTGGGTTTAACAAGTAGGACAAACATACTTTAAACATGAGCCCCAAAGGTATTGTCAATCTTCACTCAACAGATTCAAGTCGATAGAAGAAGCCATGCTGAGCGTGCATGGGGTGTGGCACAAAGCACAAAACCGTGCCTATTGGCATGTCAACAGTTGACCCCTAGGGTATGGGGGGAGGGAGAGGGGTGGGTCATTTAATATTTTTTATTTTTTACCTGCTGCGACCCTGCCTGGCGTTTTGGGGGAGTCCAGACTGTCTCTGTGGATCGACTTGGGTCTGGCTCGTCTCTGTTTGGTGCTTGCAGGCCGAGGCTTGATGACCGTATCCATGTCCTCCATCAGCTTTAGCTGTTTCCTCCGCAGGTACTCCTGCTTGATGAACTCTCTCCTGGCCTTGTCCTCCTCCTTCCTCAAACGTTCCTCTTCAGCTTTTAGTCTGGATAAGGGGGGATGGGGGTCAGTGTGGGCTTTTTTTTGTGTTTTTGGACATTGAGTTGTGCAAACATGTCTATGTGTCCATAAAGGACCTCTTTGTTTTTGCAAGCTCAAAAAGGGTTCACCGAGGTAAAGTCCATCAAGAAAATACTGTAGATAGTCTGCCTAGAAACAGGTGACACTCGGGCAGGAAGGACCTACCGTGCCTCCTCTTTCTTCTGCTCCAATTCCACCTCCAGTTGCTGCTTTTTCTGCTGGGTCTCTCTCTCCCTCCTCATCCTCTTCTCCAGCAACGCCGCCCTCTTCTGAGCCATGTTGTCCTCCCCTTTCCCGTCATCCTAGAGTAGAATGTGACAGAAAACGTCAAAAGGTTGGTTGTTTGTTTTAAAATCTTTTCAGCCTTGGAATTCATGCAGTTGCAACTGCTGAGTGTGTACATTGTGTATAGTATATAAGTATATATTGGAGCTAGTGTGGTGGAGCTTTCACTTGAAGCATTAAGTCTTTCAAATATTAATAATTAGGCTATTCTTTTAAGTATCAAAAGATACTAAGACCATTTTTATTCTAACTGCAGTCAGACCATGTGTCTGAACATGTAATATTTAATGTGAACGGTATATGCACTCAACAACCACCACAATTTTACAACTCATTTAACATCACTGTAGAGCTGCACTTAAATAATTCAGAAGACCCAGTTTTCTGACCTAGATGAAAGCAGAGTTGACTAACAACTGCAAAACAAATTTGTCCTCAACCGGCCTATTTTCAGTGCCATTCATCATCTCATATTAGAAACAGGAGGTTTTCTTACATACCGTAAAGAAAACAAACATGGAGGCATAAAGAGGCAGAAACTGGGACACACTGTCTTGATACAGATTTTGACAACAATGGTAAAAAATATATCATCCTAATTTAAAACTACAAATGGTCAAATAATTGTTATCGTCAGAGAAAAAAATATATGAGAAGGTTACAAACTATCCATTGGTCTCCCTTTCCATAAATCTTGTGACAAATGCACTGTACAATCCTAGGTCAGCTCACCTTAAAAAAGAAGCCCCGGCACATTTTCTGGTCTTCATCCAGGCCCTCAATGGTGGCCTGCATTTCCCCACTCTCCTCCAACACCTCACCCTCCAGTGGTTTCAGCACGGACAGGGGCACCTCGATCAAGCTGCTCCTGGCTTGGCTCTGAGCTGCTATGGGAGCAGGGGCCTCAGTGGGGGTCACCGTGAAGGTCTCGGTCACCGGAAGTGCCAACACCTCCGACACCGACGAACCGATGATGGGTCGGATCTCCTCCTCCTTCACCATCTCCATCTCTGTTTCCATATTTTCATTCTGGGTCTGTCCTTCAATGTCTTCGTCTTGGTCCTGCTGGTTTGGACCTTTGACCGGGGAGGAAGGGGGCGAGGGTACCGCGCTAGCCGGGTTAGAAGCCTCCTTCTCTGGGCAGAGAAGTGGATCTGAGTCCCTGCTTCTGCCAGGATCTGGGGTTCCGGGCTCCAGAGTGCTGCTAGCGGGCATATCCCCCATGTACACAAATGAGGTGGCCAGGGGCTGGCAGGGAGAGAACCGGCGTAAGCGGGGGATGCTGTCGACGGACTGGGGGGCAGTCAGCACACGGTTGTAAGGGGCAAGCTTGAGCTCGTTGGGTCTAGTGGTGCGGGCTGTGCGGGAGTGGAAAGAAGCAGACTTCCTCTTGATGCTGGTGGGCGAGCGGCGGGCGCAGTGAGGGGAGTCGACGGGGGAGGAGGGTCCAGAGGAGCGCGGGGCGGCTCGGCTGTGTTTCTGAGGGGAGGGGCTCGTGTGAGACGGCGGGATGACCCACGCCTGCTGCTGCTGCTCCCGCATGGCCATGATGACTTCCTGTTGCTGGGCCAATCGCTGCATCTCGGTCTGCAAGAAGGCCAATGAGTCATTGAGCTTCTCGATGGAGCGGGTGTATTCCATCAGGTCAGTCTCTGCCACCTGCCCGGCGTTAGGACCACCCTCCTCTCCTCCTCTCGGCGACTTTAACCAACCGGCAACGCCGCCGCTCCCTTGTTCCGCCCCGTCGGGTGTGTCAGCCTTGCTCCTTTCAGACCGGAGGGTGGGGCTGGCGCCTCCCGTCTTCTCAATCTCCTCCGCCTTCCCCCTGTCCTCCTCCACGCCGCTCGCGGCTCCATCACCTTTCCTCTTCACCACGGTGAGGAAGGCTGAGTGGCCCATCTTCTGCCGGTGCCTCGTAAACGCCGCCTCCACCTTCCTCTTTTGAGCCTCGATGGCCCGCCGCTTCTCCTCCAATCGCATGCGCAGCTGGACCATCTCCGTTGCCATGGCCTGCGCCGGGTCAACGGGCACGGCCTGGACTGGGTAGATGGGTTTGGTGGGAGCGGAGAGGGGTGGAGGCTGGTGATGGACAGGGCTGTGCTCAGGGGTGGGGGCCCAGGACACGCACAGCGGCAGTCCGAGCTCGGCACCTTCCGGGGTGGTCTTGAGGGAGCCGCTCCCGCTGCCCCGGCCCGAGTCACCGGCTAATGGGTTGTGCTTGCGGAGCTTCTGTTCGGCAAAGCTTGTCATCTTGATGCCCGGCGGGGATTTGGCAGAGCCGCTGGGGCAGGGGCTGGGGGTGTCCATGTCCAGCTCCATGCTGGCGGTGCAGTCCCTCAGAGAGGAGTCTTCGTCCAACGTCTCGGCCATGTCGTCCGTCCTCAGGTGGATGCCCGTGTCGGGCTCTGTGGCGTCTGAGGGGCTCAGAGCCGCTTTCGAATCCATCTCAGATACAGGGTCCAGTCCGCTGGGCCTACGGGCCTGGCTGTGGAGGAAGAACCCGTTATCAATCCCCTCTGCCTCCGCCAGGAGTCTCTGTAGCGGCTGGCCTGTGTTATGTATGATCTGGAGGGCCTCCTCGATGCTGGGGGTGGCCATGCCGTTCCCGTGCCCATTGGGGTAGGCTCTGCCCGCCGGCACTCTGTCAGGCTCTGTGGGCACCAGGCTGTCGGGGCAGCCCTCCTTGTCGATGCCCAAGCTTTGTCCATTGACGGGCTGGAAGGAGAGGTTCTTCTTCATGCCACGGGGCAGCTGGTGGTGGAGTTTAAAACCCAGGCCATCCTCAGTGCTGGCTGATCGAGTCATGCCCCGCAGGGGAGGAGGAGCAGAGGGGGAGCCGCCATCTTTATCAAAGGGGATGTTGAAGGATACTCCGTAAGGCCCAGATCTGAAGAAAAAAAATATATAACACTGTGGACAGTCTTTAGAATAGATTCTTTTGGGATTTCTTATTCTTATATTTGTGTATAATTATGATTTAATACAACAACAAGAAAGAAAAGAAAAAATCGGTATTATTTTGAATTTGCGGCTGACCTTTTTTCCTTAGGCCAGGTACCTATGTGGCCATCCACAAACGACATTGAAGTTGATCTCTTGATTTCATCTGCAGGGTAAAAACAACCATATGTAAATCTCTAAATGCCTTTTGTGTCTCTAAATGCTTTGGTTGTTTGTACACCTTTAACGAGTACGAGTGACAATCTAGTTACCTGAGTTTAGGGGTTGAGGTCGAAGAGGCAGACTAGAAAAGAGGGTAAAAAGTAAAAGATTGTTACTAGAAGCTGTATACTACAAAGTAAAAATATAATTTGATAACTTGTAGACAGTTAATGGGAAGACAAGGACAGCAGTAGAGAAGCCCTGTTTAGTTAGAGGAGATCATCCAACCTGGGTCTCTCTGGACTGGGAGGCCTTTCCATAAAGCTCCTCTTAGTTGCCTTGGAGATGGGCACGGAGGGCATGCTCTTCAATGATGGGGGGGGCTCTTGGATAAAAAACAACAACACACACATAGCCTTGTAAACCAAAAACAACTCAAATCAGATACTACATTCTGAGCATGTATAATGTTTCTATTGTACTGTATATACTTTGCATTTGAGGACGTTCTTTGGTCCAGAAGCCTGTTTTCCCACACTCACCTTCGCTGTCCAGAGTTTGGTGTTTTACAAAAGATGGTTTCACAACTTCAAACCACCAAAACAGCTCAGCCATGAACACAAGGAAGTTGTTCTGGAAAAAAAGAACACTGTCATATAGAGACAAATCGACAACACAGCAAACCGAGGCCAAAAACGTATCGTTTTCATAGAACAAACTATCCCCAACTGTCTAATCCAGGGGTGTCAAACATACGGCCCGCGGGCCGGAACCGGCCCCCAAGGAGGTTCGATCAGGCCCGCAGGATAATTTGAAAGTGGAAAAAATGCATAAAAGACATGGAATTAATATTTTTAATTCGCTGCAATTCTTTGCACTCTTTCCATCAGAGTAGAAGACAAGCCGCATCACTGAGACAGACTGAAAACAGCAGACGGTATCAATTAATACCTTGGTCTCTACTAGGGATGGGCGAACGATGCCTTGTGAAGCTTTGATGGTTTCTTCCGGATTGTGCCGGCCCAAAGAGCCGAACTATCGGCGCTTTGAAAATGAACAGCGTCATCTAGCAGCCGTTTAAACTGGCTGAATGAGGCGTAGTGGTTGTCTCCGACGGTAGACTACCCTACGTTATTCAATATTTAATTAAGGCTACATGTGTTCATTTTGATCTGATATTAGTGCTCACACATTAAAATGTTGTGATACATCCGTAGGCCTTTAGAATTATGTCATTTTCTCACAGTAAAAGTTAAAGAATATCGTACGAGATTCACTGGACTGGGGCGCGAACTTGGGATCCCAGATTCGCATTAACAATATGTAATCGTACAACGCTTTAACCAACTACACCACCGAAGAGATCATTACTTGTTAAAGCGGTTGGACGGACTTTATACGATATGGTCTTTATATCAATTAAACTAGATGACACAGAAGAAAGACATGATATTTTGGTTATTTATAGCAGAGTATGGTATAATTTTAATGGTCCGGCCCACTTGACATCTCCCTAGGCCGTATGTGGCCCACGATGCGAAATGAGTTTGACACCCCTGGTCTAATCTATCTGAACATTGCAGTGCACCTTTCCTTCCACAAGATGTCTCCAAATACCTAAAAGAAAAACCTGACAAACACCTTTTAAATATTTGATAAAGAGAAGCTCAATCTCAATACATCTCCCTTAGCAAAAAAACAAATTATTACACCAACGTTCACGTACCAACCCTCCCTTTTTTCCATTTCCATCTTCAAAGCTGCCGCTAAACATGCAGTATTTCCACGTGACGATAGACTAGCTTGACAGAGATGCTGTTTTATAACACTATATTATATAAAAACAGCTTCACACAGCTACATTTCTGCCAAATAAACACTTTTCATTATACTGTGGCACATAGTTGGGCGGAATGAACTGAAGCTCAATTTCTGGATGGGTTTTTGACACCATTATGATGTGACCAAGCTAAAACCCAGGTCAGGATCATGTGGGAGAGAAGGAAGAGATAAAAAAAATCACAGAGGACATAATATGCTGCAACTGAAGTATGGAAGGCCTGTGTATGAAAATAAATACATCCATCAAAATCTTGACAGACACTACCATACTTGTAAGTCACAGATAACTTCATGACAGTAATTAAGATTCGACACAATAGGAAGCTGCAAACCAAATCCTTATTACAAAGTCAACCAGCAATTTTGTTCCTTTTGTCTTTGTTACCGTCGTCTAACCACACACCCACCAATGGTTCCCCTATGGATAGAGCCTGGCACGTGTTCCAGTTTGACCTTGAGGAACTGTGGCATTCTGCTCAGGACCACTGGTTCAGACAAAGAAAGAATGTTCCCTCTCCCTCCCACCTTTCCTCCCAATAGACAGATTCACCTTCTCCGTAGTATCGAGCCTGCTCCTTCCGTGACAGCAAACAAACTAACACAAAAGATGCTAGCTTTTCCTAAAAGGTTGTAAAGCTGCAGTTTAATGAATTTATATTTCACAGTTACCACACTGTCCAAATGTATAACCTTTAAAGCCTAAAAACAAAACCAAGATCTTCAAACATCCAGAAGAGAGCATGTATGGAGTATAGCCACTGATAAAATGTTCTTCTGAGGGGACATAAACTTAGCAGCAGAAAACTAGTTAGTTAATTGCATTAGCCTACCTCTAAGTCTGGTCACCACGAGGTTCTGTCCTCTCAGTTTGACAGAGAGAGGGAGAGGGAGGGTGGTAGAGAAAAAGCGAGAGAGAGGCAGAGCAAGAAGCCTGTCTCCAGCCCAGATGGCATGATGGGAAAAGCCGTCCTCTCCTCCATCTGTCTGTCCATCCTACTTGCTTACTAACACATCAATGGGACCATTATCCTTTAACACCCCCTGTAGCAGTCAAACACACACTCCCTTGATCTCCCAGTCACACTACTGACCTGTCTGATACCAAGCTTTACCCCACAAGTTGCCAGATTTGTGTGCCTCGTCTCTCTCCCTCCCTTTCAGTTTGGGGAGAACTGATTGGTTGCAGGTCAAACAGAGCTGAAGGCTAATCCACTCAGAGGGAGCTACTGGCAGCCCTGCCCCCCTTGCAGTTACACAGAAAGATCCGGACCAACAACAGACAAACAGACAGACAGATACACACTCTGAGTAGCTGTGACGCCATTAAGCACCATGAGGTTGACCTGAAGTCTTGCTCTAATACTGAAACAAAAACTTAGCAATTCTTACATGGTCAGTGTGTGTGAGTTTTGCAAAAACTAGGAACAGTCTTTTGCAGTGTGTGCAGTGTCTGTGAATGTTAGAAACAAGCGGAAATATTGCAATCCATCAAATCAATAAAATAGGCTGCTGCTTAATCAATCTAATAAAATAATGAATGTTTGCACCAGACAACAGGGCACGAGAGAGTCAACACTACCTGATGAGCAGCAGGAAAACATTGACAATAAAGCACAAAAGCCCCATCTCAACAACACTGTACCTCAAAACGGCAGCCTACACTTATAAATCAGGTATTCCTGCCACGACGTGTTCACTACATCCCCCAAAAATGCTGTATTTCATTCCCCTGCTACTGCAGATCGCAATTTAGATCCGGACTGAACTGATTCGTCAACCAAATTGAGGAGTATGACATTATTTAGTACGGAGGCTTTCAATAAAAAGAGGCTGGGTTGGGTCTTATGGAAGTGGGGGGTTTGTTTGAGCAGGATACAGGGATGAAGACCAGCCTATTGTTTGATATGGAGGAAATATACGACATGTACTAGCACGGCGGCAGGTAGCTTTCCATGTGGAATTAATAAAGAGCCAACAGGAGTGTCTTTGTGTGTGTGTGTGTGTTTGTGAACGCTTGTGTGTCTAGCTCAGACTGCATACAAGGACTTGTATGTAATATTCTGAAAGCCAGAATGGGCGACAATAGCATGAGCCGACGTGTGCTTGCGTGATTTTTTGGGGCTGGACACGTGTGGATGGGTGTGTGTGCATGTGTGAGAAAATGGTGTGGTGTGTGTGTGCACCAGCGCTAGGCAGGCCTGAGCATATCCACTGAGGCTAAATCCCTTGGGATTCTATCTCTCTTTCTTTCTCTGCCATTCACTCCTATCTATCTAATGAGCCTGGCATTACTGCAGTGGGGCCCTGAAGCCCGTTAACCACGAGCGTGCCACAGACCCTCAGCAAAATGGGTCAAGGTTACCCCAGCACTGGGTCAGAAGGGGATGACAAGCCAGCATATCAGTTAAAGAGAGCCAAATCTGACTCTCACTTTAATAATTAGAAGTGTTTAAACGATTAAGTAGGAATGGCTGCATATGCGATCTGGGAGATTTCACAGGGAAACAAAAGTGAGACAGGCCAATGCTAGCATTAGCCTCTCCGTTGTGTTTGTATGACGATATGCTGTGCATAACTCTGCCAGTCTTCGGACAGACCCCCCTCCCCCCCTCAGCCTGGGCCTGTCCTCACTCCTCAGAGCCCTCCGATGTGATGTGACATTAGACTCTCTGTGTACTGGGGACGCTTGCAGAGCCACATCTAGCCTGGCGAAGAACTGCCACAGTGCTGTAGCGAGTCCTGTGCTCTGAGATGGCCAGCAGAGCTGACAACCGGCTTGGGTTCCATTCTCATCACCAGGACAGGACGAGTTGTCTGTGCTGATACGGGCAAGTCGCCCATAAGCTAGCAGGCTAACGCAAACCTGAGGGAGCTGTACACAAAAAACTGAAACATAAGTAAGCTCTTTCTCCATGTTCTGTACCGTTAATCTCCTTAGACCCACTTCTTGCAGTGAGTAATTCTGAGGAAGATTTCACATGTCAATACTTAACAGTCAAGTTCTTTATCCATATGGCTTGACTGTGGAAAACAGAAAATGAAATGGATGAGTCAGAGCTTGCTATATCCGTGTCTACGGTTGCCCACAACAGCAGTAACAACACAACCTAGACAACACCCACCATTAACTACCTGCAAGACAACAATAAGATCCAAGCTGTGTTTGCTGACACATGAATACCATCTATGTAACTACTTTACGTGGAAAAAGGAAGGTGGAAGGTGAAAAAGGCACAGGGAGGGAGAAAGAGAGAAAACATGGGAAGTCAATAAATAAAGTAGAGCACGGTTGAAAGAGGGGGAGTGAAAAGACAAGACAAAGAATTGGACACACTGAAGAGATGACTGAGGAAGACAAAGCTCCAAGTAAAAGCCAAACCAGTCCAGAGCTGAAGTTAGCGAGTGTGTACAGAATCCCATTCAAACTCCATGGTTTTTCCACTGTCATCTTTCTAACAGCACTACAGACTGTACAACTCAACAATGCCCTATTAAATTTCAGTGCAATGTAATGAGCTTGCTTATGCTTAAAACAAGTATATTTGGCTTGATAATATTTCTTAAAATAACATGTAATTTTCTAATTAAGGCACTAGATAAGCTAATGATACTAGAAACATTCCAACTAGATTTAAAATCCAAAAACAAGATAATCATACTCCTGTTTTTGCAGTGTACACATATTACTCCTCACTGCAGCTAGTCAGTACACATATGCCTACTCTTAACACGCCACCAACAACTTTCAACTTTCTCTACCCACGGTCTAAGCTGAGGCAGTTTAAAGCTGGACATGCATGGTTTTTGACTTACTTTGACAGAGGAGGAGGTGTAGGTCATGTCCTCCAGGCTGAAGTGGCAGCAGTTGTTGAGGTGTTCTTTACAGAACTTCTGGATGAGTAGCAGGTTGGACAGGCGGTCTGCTAGCGACATGTTGTCCTTCAGACACACATCTGGGGAGTCAGGGGTGGGCATGGTGAAAAGCCTGGATACAATATGACTAAAAAAAAAATCTTTAGAACCCCTCGTTGGATTTTCCTTAAAAATTGTGATGTTGAATTATCTGAAGACCGGGAATGGAGAAAGGACCAAGACTTGAGAAAGTGTGTTTCAGAGTGACACGTGTGCACTGTATGTGGCCAGAGGTGGATTTTATTGGTGTGTCCGATCTCTGATTGGCTTAGAAAAAATGGCATTGTGCTCAGCTCAGTGTGTGTGCCTATCAGCTTGCTTGCCACTTCATCAGTGAGTTGATGTGATTAGGTGTGAGTAGATTATAGACTTTGCTGCTTTCTCTGAGGCAATGGGTGTCTGTTTCACTGTGGACAGATTTGCACATATACATTGATCCATACTAAAACACACACGCCGGTTTGTTTTCTATCCCAGTGAGGCCGGACCATTTACTTCCATTCAACATTGTTTTATCTTTAACCACTAACCCCTAACCTTAACTCTTAATGTAGTTCTAACTCTAACACTAATTCTAACCCTAACCCCCCTGAAAAAGCATTTGAAGTTATGCAGCCCAGCAAAAGGGTCCAACAGATGGGAGTCAGATGGCTGAGCGGTGAGGGAGTCGGACTAGTAATCAGAAGGTTGCCGGATTGATTCCCTGTCAAGCCAAATTACGTTGTGTCCTTGGGCAAGGCACTTCACCCTACTTGCCTCGGGGGGAATGTCCCTGTACTTACTGTAAGTCGCTCTGGATAAGAGCGTCTGCTAAATGACTAAATGACAAATGAAATGACAACAGGGTCAAGTTTATTTACTATATTTGTGAGCATATTTGGTCCCCGCAAGGGTAGTTAAAGAAGATCACAAACACACACACCTTCCAGTCTGACTAGTTGAGGGCAGTAGAAGTGGATCACGGCAGCCAGGGCACAGCCATCAGTGATATCCTTCAGCAGGTTGTCCACCACAGGGATCCAGGGAACCTGCTGGGAACACGCCTGCTCCTTCCTGTAGCGAGCCTGGGTGGCAGAGACACACACACAGAGATTACAGGTCAGAAGAGGGAGATATATAAACAGAGGCTTTTCACACTTTCACACACATCCATATTTACACAGACAGGTGGGGACTAGGGAGAGTGCAAATATATCTGCCTAGTGTCTCTCATTTGGCATACTCCATACACGTTTTATGACAAAAAGAAATACAAATCATAGGAGGGGAAAAATAAAAAGATCACCACCCAAAAACAGTGTAGATTGAACCATAGAAGGAGATCGTTCATGTGAAAAGTATAACGAGGACTCGTGCAACTCATACATGGATAACTGGAATGCGTTGTCTACACTGATAAAGTAACTCGAAACCAAATTCCATGTAACAAGATCTCCATGCATTAGCCACATGCAATGACCTAAACAGTAACACAAAGAATCTGTAGTGATCTACATTTCACCAACAAGCCTCATGAATAACCACAACCACATGTTCACGTGAAGTGTGTTGATGGCAATGCAGACGTTGAGAGACAGTTACTATGGAGACAGGCAAAAAGTAAAAGGAGAGAGAATAATCCAGAGCAGGACAGCTGACTTACAGGGACTAATTTCATGTACCATTTGGTGGGGGACTTGAGCCGACCAGAAAGAGACAGAGAGGGGAAGAAGGGGGGGAGGAGAGACAAAATGAAAGACAAGAAAGTGAGGGATTATCACGTCAGATGAGGCTTGTTCCATCAAGTAGATCCTCTCTTAAGAACAGTGCACCAAAAGCTAAGATGAAGATCCTTGACAGGAATTGACCTCAATAGGGGGAAGAAGAGGTCAGCAAATTTACACAGAACCCCCCCTGCAAAAAAAGTGTGTTTGTGTGCGTTAGTCCATGCGGCTGTTTGTACACATTTCCCATCCTAAACTCACCACACTGTGCCACACTGACAATTTAAGCTGACTACAGTGAATTTCCTTTGTAATACTGGATGTCTTTGCAGGAGGGGATTGGGGATAGTCTTCTGCACTTAAAAAGCTTTCTTCAAAGAGGACTGACCTCTTTTTAAGCACCACTCTAACTGGGCGCTAACTGCTGTACTTAAATACTTCAAACATGAACACTCCTTCCTCGATGGAAAAACCTGAGATGAACCATGAACTGGTCAGTTGCTGGCTGATTAAAAGGTCACTTATAGCATTCCGGCTGATTGAATGGCCCAGTAGCTCTTTGAATGCTAATGCAAGTCATCCATCCATGCATGACACTTATATACTCAGTAGCTCACAATAGTATCTATTGACTACTTTATCTACTAGGGTAATGTCATTTTTGTTCAAGATTTGATATATATTTTCATCTTTGCATTGAAAAAGCCCCTTCACCAAATAACTATCCAGATAGATATTTTAAAAAATTGTTTTAAACAACTGCAATTTAAGGAATAAAGTTTCAAGCATCATTCTTCACCACTAAGAAAGTGTTGTGACACCATGTTAGATAGAAGCTAACTGGCATCAATTCACCTCTCCAGGCACAAATGGCCCAAACTGACAGGCTGTTCCCCATTCTTGACCCTGCAGAGGTAACACCACGGACAGGGTGGGTGGTAAAAGAGGAACTGCAACATTTGATTGTTGGGAAGATGAGGGATGAGTGGAAGGGGGGCTAGAGAATAGGAGGAGGGAAAATCTTCCAAGAAATGTCACTTTACTGTAATCAAATCAAATCCAATTTATTTGTGTAGCCCTTTTTACAAGCAGTGTCACAGAGGGCTTCACTTACGCCCATAGCGCTGCCCCTTCAACCAACCTAAACCCTCAAGGAAGACAAGTCAAATCTCCCAATAAAACAAATTGACAGTCAACCTTGGTAGGAGCAATTTGGTGAGGGATCCCCTCCTCCAGAGACAGTTGGTGACAGAGAGATGCAGACCATAGGCTGAACAGTCATATATCAAAAGTAGATACAAATGACGCATGCAAACAGGTCAGGGGCAAAAAAGGTGAGAAGGATACGGTGAACCCCCGACCCTCTAGAGGGGTCCAGGGGCATGCTCCCCCGTAAGAAAATGTATTACATCTTAAAGTTAAACGCATCGATATGGTGCACTTTGAGAGCAAAATTAAGAGGCTAGATTTATGTATAATCTGTGTCTTGTAAACAATGTCTTGTAAACAATGTCATTTCAGAAGAAGCCAAAACAAGATGTTGCCTGAAGGCCAAGGTTGTTAATAAATATGCATGGGAGTCGCCGCAATGTAACTTGGGGGGTCACGTCCCCCTCACTTAAAAAAAAAAGTTGTTTGGACCCCCCCACATTTGCGATCAAAATATCAGTGTATGACTGTTCTACTAGTCCAGCGATCTTTCCATTGCTTCACAATCAAATCTGTTCCACTTAATCAGTAGGGAGAATACTTTTTTGGGCTGTGCCATTTAGGGAAACTGATTCAACCACCTAAACCATGTATTTTCTGAAAGCTTACATCCTAAGGATGTGATCTGTGAAAAAGACTACAGGTTTGAACACACATTTGAGAATTTTTGAACTGTCCAGTCATTCTTTAGGGATATGCTAATTTTGTATGTAACATACATTATTAGGCTACTAAACCTATACCAATTGTGAATTTGATATGCTGATAACATTCAATGCATGTCTCCTGATATAGCCTAGGTGGTTGAGATTGAGAGTGAGTCAGAGGCAGGGGCAGCATGCAGCGACAGTGGAGACAGCTCTGTTGCTGAGATGAGTGCTGAAAGGTGACAAGTAGTTGAAGATGTCCCATTGCTTATTGGGAAGATTAGTTTTCAAAATAGTTTAATGTCCAGCCCCTCAGTATATTTATATCAACTATGGTAAATAGTTGTGGTAAATGCACCAGAATGGAAATTGCATCTACATCTTAAAAAAAACTCTGGGGGAGAAACCCCAGAGCCCCCGGCAAAATGTGTCCCCCTAACTCTCAAAATGCTGCTGACGGCAATCTAAATATGTAACTGATTTGGCATAATTTCCATGAGCTAAAATAGCTCGCAGTATAAAGCAGTGGACGTTGGTGTGATTCGTTTTTTAGCTGTCGTGCAATCGAATCCCACTTCATGCGAGCCTGCAAATGTAATATTGGGAATTTGTGACGAATCTGGTGATAGAGGCAGACGGCAGCTGCTGCTGATAGGGGAACGCACAGCTGGGAAACCAGTGAAACCAGTTAGTTTGGAAACCAGTTAGTCTGGAAACCAGTAAGTCTGGAAAACAGTTGGGCAATGACACCGGAAATTTTCCGAGAGTGCAGTCCTCCCCTATTAAACAATCTCTGGTCAAGTCCTACGCACGTTTAACTATCGACGAGAGATATCGGTTGGTGCTGGCTTGTCTGCTGCGTCATCATTAAAGTTGACATTCGCGAGATGACTAGCGCCGCTTTGCGTTACGGTAACAAAGTTGTGATTGTAACTGGGGGCTCAAGGGGGATTGGCAGAGGTATTGTCAAAGCCTTTGGTAAGACACGGAGTTTACTACTAATTCGTTTTGATTTAAATTGAATTTTATTGAAGATTTGGGTCAGAGTGTGAACTAATATTTATTTTCTATTGCAGTGGAGAATGGGGCAAAAGTCGTGTTTTGTGCCTTAGAATGTAAGTCTGAACAAAGGTTCTATTATTATAATGTGATTGTCGGCGTCCCAAACAATTACGTATATTCTTGTATAACATTCTGTAATACAATTATGTGCGACTGCAGTAAACAATCAGACTGTATACATTAATTACATAACTTAAATATGCTACACAGCATAGGGGTCGTTCAATTTTATTTTCGATCCATCTATCTCCAGTGGACACCGCTAAGGCGTTAGAGGCGGCGCTCAACCAGGATGGGCCAGGTTCATGTAAATTCGTGTCGTGTGACATATCAAACGAGGAAGACATCAAGGTAAATAATGTGGTTGATCTCGTGATATAACGTAACGTAATGAAAACAGGATGTGTTCTCAGTTGATCACGGTCACTTATAGCACTGATAGTGCACTTTCCTTTTATATAGGGTAACCAGACGTCCTCTTTTACCCGGACATATCCTCTTTTTGAGACCTAAAACATTTGTGGTTTTCTGGGTCTTTCACAAACAAGTTATTAGGCCCTTACAAGTTTTTGGAAAGGGTATCTCCCTTACGTCCCACCTTCTTGCGCGAGTTCTGACTGTAGAGAGAACTGTCATTGGTCAACCGCCTTCTCAGTGTTGCCAGATGTACGATAATTATCCTCCAAATACGATCATTTTGAGCCTTTGGTATAATACCATTTCCAATCTGGCAACAATGTGAGCACCTTGCCGCCTTTGTTATCATTATTGCTTGAATATATGAGGAACATTTTCTTATTTTAATATGTGACTATATAAAGAATGTATTATTTAGAATTCTGTATTTGTAATCATAATTTTTTAATATATGGGCAACACACATTAGAAATTAATTAAATGTTTCCTCTTTTTTTACAAACTGAAATCTGGTCACCCTATTTCATATAGGCTTAATTTTAGAATTTTTGTCATGGACTCTGAAATCGTTTGATTCATCACTTCCCCCCTCCCAAAGAAAGATGTATTATAATATTTCAACACTTGTGTTGTCTGATCATCATTTAGCAGAACATTCTCAGTCTGCTTGTGAACCGAAGCACAAATGTTCTGTAGTAGGGGCCGTTATAGAAATAATTCAGACTGTCCTTAAACAAATTCATATGAAATGTTCACACGCATTCAGACTACTGAAAACTCACATCCACATATCTGACATGCTCTCATTGACACATATGAAACCCATTCACATGAAATGTTTACAAACATTTCTTGCGATATTTCACAAACATTTATTTTTTATTATTATTTTTTCAACCTTTCGTGAGCTTTCAAACCTTTCAAAAAGAAAGAATTCACAGGTGACGTGACACAAAAACGTTTCTGTTTTTTTTTTCAAAACTTTTATTTCGAAAATAATAGACGGCCTGATCCATTTAGGACTAGAGTTAGTTATGTATCTATCACAAATCAACTACCAATATGCTCCTGACCATTTTATCTACCTTCCTATTCACAGCGAATGATTACTGTGACAGTTGAGCAGTACGGTCAGATAGACTGTCTGGTCAACAATGCCGGGTGGCGTGAGTACAGCTGCATTGATTTGGAGAGTCAAGATACAGTGTTATGATTCTTTCTTGAGTTTATCGTTCTGTAGATAACAACACACCCGTATGTTCTCCCTGCCTCAGACCCGCCTCACAAATCCACGGATGAGACGACAGCAGATGAGTTTAGATATCTCCTCAATCTAAACCTTATCAGCTACTTCCTGACGTCTAAAGTAATTATTCACCTTTTAACGTATCTGTGTGTGTCTGACAGAGAGTGTGCGAGTGAGTGTGTGTGTGTGAGAGAGTGTGTGTATGTGACAAAGAGAGAGAATGACAGTCTGTGAGAGTATGTGTGTGTGTGCGAAAGAGAGAGAGAGGGTGTGAGTTAGTATGTATGAGTGTATGTGTGTAAAAGAGTGTGTGTGTGTGTGAGAGAGAGAGAGAGAGAGAGAGAGAGAGAGAGAGAGAGAGAGAGAAGGAGGGAGCAATGTTGTGGTGATATATCCCCTGCTTCCCAGTATGCCTTGCCCCATCTGCGAGAGCGCCAGGGGAACATCATTAACATATCCAGCCTGGTGGCCTCCATAGGTCAGAAGCATGCTGTACCTTACGTAGCCACCAAGGTGATTTTAAGAACATCCCATTACATCTTCATCTCCTATCTGGCTTTTGAAACCGTAATCTGAAGCTGCATGGGGGGTGTTTACTTTAATCCACAAGGGGGCAATCATTGCTATGACCAAAGCTATGGCAGTGGATGAGAGTCGCTATCAAGTCAGAGTCAACTGGTAAGAACATGTCAAAATGTAACAAAACCCAATGATTAACTCAATTTATTAGCAGCTTTATTTTTTTGATTCCGAATCTTTTTCTGCGTCTTCTTGGGAATGTTAATATTTCCCTTCTTCCCCATCTGCCGTCGCTGCCAGTATTTCTCCCAGTAACGTGATGACGCCACTATGGGAGGAGCTCGCAGGTCAAACAGCAGACGCCGCAGCTACAATAAGAGCAGGAGAAAACGCCCAGGCAAGTTTCTCCTGGGAAGCAAGCCAAGAAAAACATGGCTGATATTTTGTTTGGAACTGAAAGGTTGTGGGTTGGAGTATTTATTTCTTTAATGGTATAATTAACTTGCACGATGCCTCTGCTCAAACACGTTCCACCGCTCCTTCTACAGCTTATTGGTCGGATGGGGACCGAGGTTGAGAGCGGGCTGGCGGCGCTGTTTCTGGCGGCGGACGCCACCTTCTGTACAGGGATAGAACTGCTCCTGAGTGGGGGGGCTGAGCTCAACTATGGATTCAAGAGTCAGGTCCCATAAGATAGTAGCAGAGCCCGTCTACGGAGAGCCTGTCGACTCCCCATTGAGCCCCATTGTACCGAATTTGGTTGCAGTTCCACCAGAGTTCCACTGGGGGTAATTGTGAGCGAGTGCAAAATGAATGGGAGTCTATGGAGCTAAACGGCAACATTTGTCTCTTTCGACTGATTGCCGTTCTCAGAAATTTCAGATTTGATTGTAGTTTTTGCATGTTCAACATAGATTATAGGTCAAAAGTTAAATTAACGAGTACTTATGTCCTTTCAATTTCTTACAGGGTGAGTCGTTGTCGCCCATAACATGCTAGCATTCTGCTAATGAATGCTGATTGGTTAGTGAAGGACTGAGTATGACCAAAGATCCCGCTTGATGGCATCCGAAGCGGAACCAGAATGTCAGAGCATTAGCAACATTAGCAACAACATTAGCAAGCCAAAACTCTTTCTAGCATGTGTATTGACAGGGAGAGCCTGTCAGCTGTGTTGTCGATGCCTCGAGAGAAAAAAGGAAGTGACCAGAGCTTGCCGTAAAACAGTATCTCTTGTCGTACGATGTGTATGACGTCATTTACATTTTAAAAGGCTTTTTAAGATAAAAAAGCGACTTAAAAAAAATCTAACACCCAGCAGTGTGTATTTTATTTGCCTCTCTTTTCAAATTCAACATTCAAATTACTAAACAAAAAATTATATCCTGAGAAAAGTGGATTTTAAGGGGTATAGCTCCATAGACCTCCATTTATTCTGCACTCGACCGTTAGCGCACTCATAGGGAACTATAGTGGAACTTCAACCAGTTCAGAACCTGGAAGTTTCCTGAGAGTGTCAGTTCTCCCCTATTAGAAATTCTCTGATAGTAGCCTAGATCCAAAGAGCCGCGAGACTCCGTGGGACATTCAATAACATGAATTTTATAATGATAGGTTGCTGTCGTCGATTATTTACCTTAACCAAAAACAAACAGTAACGCACTAGTTACTAGTTACCTAGTACTAGTACCTAGTTTATTGCTGTACGCAAACTACATGTTTGGACTAAACATATTTAATCTTGTTTACATTTACATTCAAGAGCATCTGCTAAATGACTAAATGTAAATGTACATTTAGTCATTTAGCAGACGCTCTTATCCAGAGCGACTTACAGTAAGTACAGGGACATTCCTCTGAGGCGGGTAGAGTGAAGTGCCTTTCCCAAGGGCACAAAGTCATTTTGCACAGCCAGAATCGAACCAGAAACCTTCTGACTAGCCCGATTCTCTAACCGCTCAGCCACCCGACTCACCTGACGTTTAAACTAAATAGCCTATATTTCCTATGTTATTTCTATCAAACAGAATCCGACTAAACAACTGAAATTAGTTTCCCGCCTTCATTTGAGGGCAAAATTGTTTTTGGAGCTTTATGTTAAATAAACATACCCTTTTTTCAATTGGTAAAACCTTGTCTAGTGAAGATGATGTGAAAATAAATGTGCGTACGCCTAAAATGGCGTACGCACACAAAAATTCAGATTTATAAAACCGTGCGTACGCACACCTGTACGCAATGTTCCCTTTATAAATCACAGATTACCCACAGTGTGCTACGTGAATCAGCATTGTACCCCGCCCTGAACACGCCCATTTTTTACCATAAATAGTCAATGATTCTGCTGATTCTGCACCTTATGAATGCTAATCTAGTATCTCATCATGACCCTGGCATGCGATTGTTCTTTAGGGTGAATCATAGCGCATGACAATTTCTCAGACACTGTTAGCCTATTGGTGGAGCCCGAAAACCTTTGCATTTGGAGGCCGGTAGATCACCAATTAAAAAAAACTGTGCGAGTGGCGTCAACTGTGCCAGTGATACCGCGAGTGGAGATACAATTTGAAAACAAAAGCGTTTTGTTATGAACAGTAATCTATTAAAGTCTGGACTGATAACGAGGACGTGGAGTGTAGCGATTGCGCGGTAGCTTAACGACTGTATTTCCTGTTTTTGACATATGTTGATATATGCATAGTATTAAAGAAATACATTTAGTTATACACTGTATTCTGCAGTTATTTAAAGGTGGGATATGTGTTGTTATCTGCATTCCATGCATTTCCCCCTCCTGCACTCCGGTAGAGGACAATATGATGGTGAGACAGCGCTGAATTTTGATAAAAAAGTTGAGTTGATTGTAAGGTGCTTATGGAACAATTATCATTCAGTACAAACTAAAATAATACTGCTGGATTAAATCTTCATGATAATGATGAAATTGAGTGAAATTGAATTCTCCCGGTGTTCCCGATGGCCAGTCCGCTACTGGGCATGCCTGACCAAATTGGGCCATTTTGGAAATCTTATTGGGGAACCCTGGCATTCACCCAAAAAATTCATTCATTCAACAAACGGGATTACCTGTGATGAACTACTTTATTTCAAAGCCAAAAGCATCACTTACTGTAAAGCTAACACACATCCAATAGACATCATTTTTTATATGGTTTTAAAATGGTTTCAACTAGATGATCTGAGATGGGTCTGTAAACCTCTCCCCACTTTGCCTCTGATTGGCAGTGAGGTTTAGGCATTAGGAGTGATGATTGGTCTCAGAGCCAGTTGTAAAGTTGTGAAGCACTGGTAAAATGCTGTGTTGGCCACACTACCGGAGTGCAGGAGGGGGAAATGCCCAACTGCATGGAATCCAGATAACATCACATATCCTACCTATAAATAACTGCAGAATACAGTGTATAACTAAATGTATTTATTTAATACTGTGCATATATCATCATATGTCAAAAACTGGAAATAGTTGTTAAGCTACCGCGCAATCGCTACACTCCACGTCCTCGTTATCAGTCCAGACTTTAATAGATTGCTGTTCATAACAAAACGCTTTTGTTTTCAAATTGTATCTCCACTCGCGGTATCACTGGCACAGTTGACGCCACTCGCACAGTCTTTTTAAATTGGTGATCTACCGGCCACCAAATGCAAACGTTTTCGGGCTCCACGAATAGGCTAACAGTGTCTGAGAAGTTGTCATGCGATATGATTCACCGTAAAGAACAATCACATGCCAGGGTCATGATTAGATACTAGATTAGCATTCATGAGGGGCTTTGCATTGACTATTTATGGTAAAAAATGGGCGTGTTCAGGGCGGGGTACAATGCTGATTCACGTAGCACACTGGGTAATCTGTGATTTATACAGGCAACATTGCGTACAGGTGTGCGTACGCACGGTTTTATAAATCTGAATTTTTGTGTGCGTACGCCATTTTAGGCTTTTGGGCATACATACACTTTTAGTAAGAATCCTACGCACAGTTTTATAAATGAGACCCCTGGACAGGTTTAAGTCAAGGCTAAAGCTGAGATTATTTCTCCCAAACTATCCCGCCATCCTCCACTCCAATCACATGTCCATCCTCCCTCTCTTATCCTGACATCCTCAAATCATACATGTTTAATCAAGCCCCGCACAGATTTGCCACCAGAAAGGATTACCGAGCCCCAACATTGCTGAGCAAGGACTCTAAGTTGACCACAAGTACCTTCTGTAAACTGCGCTACAGCACAGAAGCTTAAAATAAAAGCCAGTCTGACCCCGTCAGCTTTTCCCCGTTCCGATGACTGCGGCACATCTGTCTTTTCGTGGGTGTGTGTGTCCCTCAGTGAAGCCCTTGCACCCCCCCCCCCCCGTTCCAACGAGCATGAGCGTTTGGGGCATTGGGAGGAACTGGGACCGAGATGGCATTCAGATGGCAGTGCTTGAGGAAAGGGAGGGACAGGAGAGACTGTAGCGGGCAGGAGGACGTCTGCTGGATGCAAGGGTGTAGGTATGTTTTCAAAGCTGGGTGGGACAGCTTTTGTGGCCACAGAGGATGCGCCGTTAAATATGATTTTCTTAATAAAAAGTGTGTGGTTGTGTGTGTGTGTGGGGGGGCAGCTAACAGATTAGCTGTAAAAAGTGGGTGGGACATTTATGTTTAATGACACCTGCGCCCATGGTTAGAAGTGTCCTTGTGTGTTTCTGTACCAGGGCACGTCACAATTTAGCGACGGCTGCTGCTTGGCCTTTCTGGCTAGTCAGAGGCCCACACCAATCAAATCTGCCGTGTTAAAAAGCATTTCTTGTGCTACTTTTAAGGAAAATAATAAGTTAGTAGCCTAATGGGTGTTGAAAGTAATGTCTGATTGGATGGTCAGGTTTGAAATTATGAATGATATTTACCTTCAAAGGGACAAACTCAGCTAGACATGGTTTTCAAAATATACCAGCTGAGTTCATTTTCGTTTCTCAACTTGTCATGGGGTAACTACAGCACCCTGTCACACACTGATACTGTGCAACCAAGGTCTTACTGTACCCCCAATGACTGGTTCTCTGGGGGGGGGGGGGGGGGGGGGGGGCACTCTGGGACAGTTGTGCTCTGCTCAGGCATGTGGCCCTCAGAGCTGCCTCTGGAGTCTGACAGGTCACATCAGCATCAAACAGGGACCACAGGGAGCTCTCACACATTTGCACTCATGCTTACACTCACTCACTCCCACGCACACACTCACACTAGGGTTAGGTACAGCGCTTGACATTAAAATGTTTGCTCACCAGCCACTGTGGCTAGTGGTTTTCCAAAGTTACTAGCCACTCAGTAATTTCATTAGCCACAATTTTGTTGTTGGGAAATTAAGTTTTATTTGATAAAGTTGACTACGGTTTGCTACAATTGACTTGAATAACTAGTTTTACAATCTACGGTTTGCTACAATTGACTTGACTAACTCGTTTTACAATCCTTTCACATGTAAATTACCATTGTCAACACCCAAATAAAGATTATAAAAAAAAATGTATATGTACAAAATATATGAACTAAACTGAAAAAACTCACAAGCAAAACTTTGTAAACTTAAGTATTTATCATAAAAAAAACGTTATTTTTGTCTGACCAATTCCAATTCCCAAATGTCCTACAAACAAATGTTTATCTTATATTGTATGTTTGTGTATGTGTGAAAGCGAGAATGAATGTTGAATGAGTGTGTTCCACTACTTCCACGGTCAATGCGTGAGGCTTGACAACCCTGCAATGAGTTTATTATTTTAGATGTGTTTTGAGAAGACTAGCCTATAACAGGGTTGCAAACTTTTCAAAAAACCTTTGAGTGAGATTTGGTGGGGCTGTCACAGTTACAGTGAACCTGGCTCCACCCGTGCAGGGTTTAGATCTCGGCAGAAGGCAACACAGAAGACTAGTAGAGGCCGACGATTTTATTATTTTATTATTCAGTAAAAACAAGTATCTGCAGCCCCGCTCAGCCTGATTAGCAACCGGTGCGTCGAAACCCTCCTTCCGATCCACCCCGCGACAGGGCCAACCAAAGTTTTGCTGCGCAACCCAGCCCGAGACGAGATTTCACGGGTGTTCCTTGTTCGCGCGTCGTGAGTTGAGTCAGTGTATCTACGCCTCGTCCATAAATGGTTACATTGTTAGCAGAACTACTTGTTCGTTTCCTTCTCAGCGAAAAGAAATACAATGTGTGGCGTGAGAGCGAGTGAATTGGTTGAAATACGAGAGAGTTGGCAGCCCTGCTACAATAAAAAAAAAATATTGAGATATATAATTCCACCCGCCGAAGTGGCTAGTAAGACTGACTGCTTTACCCGCCACAGACAAATTCTATTTTGGCGGATGGTAATGTCATGCCCTGGTTGGGTATCGTTTGGGTTTTTACAGTACTGGTGCCAAATCGATACTTTTAAAACGTTTCCGGTGCCTGAACCGATACTTAAAAAAAAGAGCAAAAGAACAAAATGATGGTAGATGACATACACTCACTCACACACACACTGTAAACCTGTTTGCTAAAAACTGCATGAGAACACAGTCACATTCTGCATCATCTAGCACCATGCACGTGAGCACACATACACTTGATCTCTCTATCTGTCTGACACACACACACACACCATACGTCATTCAGGCCCCTGTCAGTGGGGAGTTCTTGGCTCCAGGTCTGAGCAGGCACACACATGCTGGGTTTGGGCAAGGGGAGCCCCTCTGGGCTGTAACACCAACAACAGAGAGAGGTCACCAGAGGTGTTGTGACATAATAAGATTACTGGAAGAAACAGTGACTTCCTGTGGCTTGGATGCGCTTGGATGAGTAACTATAATCTCCCGAGGGGGGGCGGTCAGATTAGGGAAAACTGATGTGGTTTGTGGCCTGCCCCATGGAAGGGTGAGGGGAAAGGAGAGGAGATTTTTTGAAGGGGAGATGGCATTTTTAGCCTGCCCCCATGTTGCCTATGCCTAAATCCATCTCTGAGTGGGGGAGAGCAACAGACTGGAGAGAAGGACATCATCTCATATGTTTTGCCCTGACAGTTGTGCTGTGTCATTGTTACGGTGGGGGATGAGGGAGGGAGGGGGGGGTGTACGGGTCAGCCCCTGCACCTTCCTGTCAGAACGTAACAAGACCAATCAGTCTATGACTAATACCAAGGACGGCATTGTCAAATGCAAAAGGTACATTGCCGGACACTAACTCACACAAACAGGAAGGGCATGCACCTACAGTAAGGTATTACAAGTCTTGATTCTCAAAAGTCTTTGACCTGTGTGTGTGTGTGTGGGTGTGTGTGAGATGTTGCTGAAAGAACTGCTCTGTAACGCGCTTTTTAAACAACTTCAATGGCCTTTATCTTTTGTAGAGAAGCTGCATCAGCCATGTTGCTAAGCCACAGGGACACACAGACTGTACATACGTCAACATTGAGATTTGGTTTTCCTTCTTCATGAGGCGCTTGGAGAAGATGAGTTATTTCAGTTGTGCATGTGATTGATGTAGTTCATCCACTTAAATCCATTAAGGGTTTCTAAGAACTCCCTTCGTAACCAAATGGGACTGTCAATCACATTAGCGATGCGTACTAGTCAATCTGCACTGACTGGATTGCTAATGCTGACAGCAGAGAAGAGAGGTGAAGGGAGGCGAGGAGAAGAGAGGGGAGGAGCGGGAAGGAAAGGAGTGGGAAGGAGAAGAGAGGGAAGGGGAGGAGAGAGGAGAAGAAGAGAGAGGAGGGAAGGAGAGGGGAGAAGAGAGGGTAGGAGAGGTTAGAGGAAGAAAAGAGAGAAGTGTGAAGGAAAGGAGAGGGGAGGAGAGGAGGGGAGGAGAAAAAAGAAACTTCTAGGAAATACTCACCCGTGGACTCCCAGCAGACTCAATGCTCTGTGTTTCGTTCTTCCTTTGCTCCTGAACGATGATTTCTTTCAGATACTCGTTTACCTGTGTAATCAACCATCAAACTGCTTCATAAAAATTCTGTCAGAAAATGATTTATGTGTTAATGTGTCTGTACTGTAGCTTGAGAAACAGATGAATCTGACAGCTCATGTTATATTTTATCTGGCAGATGGGTCTGGCCACCCTACCATTTAAACATATTTCACAACCAGAATCTGGTCAGGCCAATCACAACTGTTTATCTGATATGGGGCGGATTTAATACAAGAAAAACCAAGATGACGTTTTGTTGCTCTGGTCATATCTACGCCTGTTGCTAATGCCCCTTGGAAATAAAAAATGAACTGAGAGGTTCAAGACTAATATGCATTTGTGAACTGGTCAGGCTATCTGTACTGTATGTGTCTCTCTATGCACATGTACCCAATCCCATGAGAGAAAACAGTAATATGTGTGTGTTTCCAGTCTCTAGCTGGCCGCAGTCCAGTGTTCCCAGCAAAGGAATGTAAACAAACTGGGCCTTTTTATGTAAAGAGGTGGGGCTATGCCAACACGTGTGCACACACACATACACACACACACACACTAGATGGAATCCACTCACAGACATATCCTGGAATGAACACGCTTACACCAAAGAGCACTTAAAACCGTTTACAAAAGATATGACGCACCCTGATGTGAACAAGACGAGGTCCAACTCTTGCCTGAGTCTTTGTGACTGACCTTATTGATCCAGACAGCCAGGGCTTCCTCCGTTCTACAGGGCGTGTCGATGTCGGGGTCGTGGGGGCAGTGCTTTCGTAAACACGCCATCACCTTCTCCGGGCTCACCGCCTCCACCGTGTACGCCATCATCAGCGTGTCGATCATCGCCATGTGGGCGCTCTGCAAGAGGAAACGGGCTGTTAGCACGTTCAATCAATCAATCTTTATTTATAAAGCACAACTAAACACAACTTTCGTTGACCAATGTGCTATACAGAGTGCTAAAATCAACATGACAACAGATACATACAGACAAAACAACTGCATCAACACTCATCCCTATAGGACACATCAAATAAAAAGGTCTTTAACCTCACTTTAAAAACGGACAAGGAAGGTGCTGTTCTAATGTCCAGAGGAAGACTATTCCAAAGTCTTGGAGCAGCAATAGAGAATGCTCTATCTCCTCTCGTCTTTAGTCTCGATCTAGGAACTGTTAAAAGGCCTACGTTTTCAGATCTCAAAGCTCTTGTAGGTTGATGGGCTGTCAGCAAGTCAGAGAGGTAGGACGGAGCTGACCCATTTATTGATTTAAAAACTAAAAGCAAGATTTTAAAATGAATTCTCTGGCACACCGGCAGCCAATGGAGTTTCTGAAGGACAGGAGTTATATGTATATGTTTTCGAGTTCCTGTCAGAACTCTGGCAGCAGCATTTGGGGTAATTAGGGTTGTAATCCCAGTACTGGGTTCTTATTGCGAGTCTAGCTAGCCCTCTTCCATTTGTTTTTTTTTGTGGGTCTCAGGTCTACAAGGATAGTGTGGATACTAAACACAAACATAGGAGTGTTTGAAATGTGGGTGGGTCGTACTGAGTTGGTTTGGTGTGAGTATTTAGACGTTTTAAAAGGACATTAAGAGGGTGCCACCTCTCGGGTGAACCATGAAGTATTTCTCTCTCTATGTATCTCTCCCTTTCTCTCTGTCTCTCAATCTATCTTTCCCTCTCTTGTCTGTTTCAATTGCCCTTTCCCTGGTGGCTGTTGCCCTGGAAACAAGTTGTCTGTCTCTTGTCGCACAACCCAATTTCAGACTTATGAGAGACGCCTTGCCTGGTCGTGTTGCCTGCCGAGAGAAAATGTACTGTAACTATTGAACACGCACACACATACACACCAGCCCCAACCAAAAACTCACATATGCTCCTCTGTCCTCCAGACACAACACACCAAGCACACAGACACACATTCTCTTTCCAAGCATGGGAGAAAATGAAGGCACCCACGTCAATGGGGAGAAGGTGATATAAAAAGCGCTTCCTGCCTTTGGGTCCACAAGTTCAGTCAGGATTTAGCCACCGTCATACTGGAATAGTGCTATCAGTCCATTGTAATGACAAAACACAGTGATGCTGGCATCCCTGCCCTATAATCACAGAGCATTGAATGTTACTGTGTGTTCTCCCGTTTGCTAAACTGAAGACGTCGATGTCCACAAATTTACAGATCAGTCTAAACCTTTTCAAAAAGTTACTTTTCAGTGATTCCCTTTTAAGTTATAATGGGTGCATTCTAACTTATAGTACAAAGGCCCCAATGTATGCACAGCAGAAACTTCGGCCTGGTGTGATTCTGGTATTTACAACGTACAAATTAAACGCAATGCTAGGGTGAGGCACTCCAATAACATTGGTCACAGCCATGAAGAGATAAAAGATTATCAAATGTATGATCTTAATCTTTGTAGCTGAACAGGCTAATTCACCATTTGAGGATCCTAATAGTTAGCCTGTATGGCACTGTGTAATTACGTATGGCTCCAACCTGGCAACTCTACATCCAAACAAACCCCCAAAGCGCATCGCCCTTCTCTCATCACTCCCCTTTTAATAACATACTCTAGAGACTTATGAGGCTGGCCTTAATTTCAGGCATCCAAACATTGGGGAAACAACATGAGCCTCCTCCCTATCTGCCTCTAACACACACACACACACACTGTACTATGTGAAAGGGACACAGTTTAAATTTACTTGGCAACCTTGAAGCAAATAAACAACAGCAGGGGACTAATTTCAACTGAGAGGGTTATTTTCCTTGCCTTGAGAGCATTGGTGAAAATATATTGGTTTGATATCCTTTGTTGGCCTGCAGAGACAACAAATGACAAGAAAATACACACATTTTGTTACAGCAAGTGTGTATGATAATATTTATGGATGTAGTAACTTGTTTTTAATACTGGAGTTCTGTAAATATATTTGATAGAAAACAGGCATACAAGAAAGGGTATAACACTACAACATGTGGTACTGTATTACTGTGTATGTATCAACAATGTTGTTTGAAACACAGTATGGGTGTTAACATGTACATATTTTACAGTACTTGTCCATGTCCCATTGGTCGGAGCCTGGAATACAAGCACCTAACCAGTTGCTTCATAACTATCAGCTTTTTTGGGGTTCTATTGAGTCTACTCAATAGAGTAGAATACAATACTATGTATTGCAGTATCATGAATTACTTTGCTTGAATGAACCAGGTGCAAATCAACTAAGTTAGAGCCAGTTCCAGCAAAAGGAAAGTGAGAATTCAGACCACGTGACTGTGTCTAAATGTCACATGAACCTGAAAAGGACAGTCAGGGGGGATGGAACAAGAGATAGAGAGAAGAGGGGGAAAGAAGAAACAGTGAGTGTATGGGAGAGAGATGGAGTCTGTTAGTCTCCTTTGCTTCGGTAAATTACCTTACAGTATTACCTCAGTAGAAACGTTTTCCCCCAGGAACACATGCCGTGACATCACTGTGCCAAACTGGTCGTTACCATGTGAAAGCAGATAGTGAGCTATAATGTAACAACCTCCCCATTACTACGGCAACATTACCATAGTTAGCACCAACACCCTTTCTTGGCCCTTTTCACATTCTGCTCTCTCATTTAATCTGATTAGGTCTATGAGGTTCATATTGATTTCTCCTAAGCAAAAGAGATGTATTTTAATTATCGACAGCATTATTATTATTAACATTACTGACTGCTATGCACATCATCACTGCTGTGTAGCAGACAGATTATTTCCTGGTAACAAAATACCATGAGTTTAAGCCAGAGCAGTACATCTTCAGAGAAGCCTTGACAGACACAAAGCACGGCATAGACCCTCCATTGAATTCTCCTTTACAGAACCCGATAAATGGCAATTATGTTCACATAAACATGAAATCTATGTGATAGGCTATTTTCCCTCTCATATTTGACTGTTTTGTCAAACGTCAGATGCAACTGTTGAATGTACTAAGGGCCTCATTTACTAACATTGCGCCCGCAGCTTAATCTGCGTTTTTGCTCAACCGCAAATAGCGCACGGTGTATTTCCGCATTTTGTGTGGTATTGATCGAACCAGATCCTCGTCGGGCAATCAGCGTCTTACTCCGCCCTTTAGTGTTAATTAGCGCGCCGTTAAAAGACGGGAGAAATGGCCTGCATGTTACTGCCACCATGGGTGATTCGAGGAAGTTACAACTAACATTAACATGTTACAAGGAAGAAATACACCTCTCCTCCCATATCTTTGAGGCACACGCCCACTTTCCCTTATATCCTCCCAGCAGCGGTAATCTGCGTTTTTACTCTAGTGCGCTGCCTTTTTAAATACGGTTTTATGTCTTTACCCGCTATTTTACGCCTGAAATGGGCGCAGTCCTGTTAGTAAATGAAGCCCCAAGAGAGCAGGCTAACTTGGTTAGATTTGAGTAAACAGGAAAGAGCTAATGATTGCACACATGATAATAAGACACATACAGTAGGGCTCGCTTACGTCATGAGCTGGTCTGCACATGGTAGCTCTGTCTGTTCCATTAGCGGCATTGCTTATGAGAGGTCTTGAAACCAAGAGGTTTCAATCGGATTGGGTTTGAAAGTCACAGGGACATTATATTTGAAGCAAAGCTCCCCAAAAGTTAAAAAATAAAAGTCCTTGCAGTGCATGTACATACTTGTCCTACCCAAAAGAGTATTATGTAACACTTGTTCATGATTCTTTAATCTAAAAGTTGCAATGAAATGTTATGTATGTTACGCTCTTCTCCTGCCTGGCCCCCCAATGGTGGAACCTGCTCCCCACCTCCATCAGGGACACTGACTGTCCACCTTCAAGAAAAGGCTCAAGACGCACTTGTTCCTGGAGTACAACGGCACTTAGGAATGCTTGGCTGGACCTGATGTTAGTTTCCTCCAGGATCACAATGACTCTTATTGAGTGACTTGTTGCTCTTGTAGGTTAGTTAGGACAAAGTTAAGTCTTGTACTCGCTGTGAAATATTTTACTGTTGATTGTTCTTCTACAGGTACAGTCCTGCACCTTTTGTGGTTCATGTTGTTTTAATTTGTCACTTGTATAACTGCATGCTCTTATGGGTCTTCCCTTTTGGCACTTGTTTAGTTTTTTCACAATGTATGCTTCACGTTTTGGCTGCTTGCAATGTTTGGGACTACCTCGTTGTTATGATCAGTGACCTATGCTCTTTTGTAAAGCTCTCTCTTGGAAGTCGCTTTGAATAAAAGCGTCTGCTGAAATGCATAAATGTAAATGTATATAGAAATTTAAAATTGTTTCAGCACTAAAGGTGGTGGCTTCAGCTCTGTCTGTACATTGCCATATGTCCAAAAACATTAACAGACAGATGCAATGTCTAAAAATGAGATCTGTGTTACGCAAGGTAACTTCTCGCCAACTTGACCTGACACTGAAAAGCTCTCAGCACAGAACAGAAGACCTTGGGAAAATAAAATGAATCCGCTATGAAAAGAGAGAATTCTACACCAACCTCTATCCACTCGCTCAATCTTGAATTTTCATTTTCTCACAGTATTGAGACTGGTTTGAGAAAATCCTTTCCGAGCTTAGCTGATATATCTAAAATCCTCTGCTCTGATTTCTACAGTCTTTACAAAGACTGTACAGTCTGAGTCTATGACAAAACGACATCAATCTTTATCTCCTGGTTAGGGAGAGAGGGTACAACAAGATTACTATGCTATTACTTAAGGATCCAACAGATACCTACACTATCCTCAGTATGAATGAACATGGTTCAACATCAGAACCATCTTAATATCGGACTTAATCTCCACGTTAGTGACCTAGGCAATAATAAAAACTGATTGGTGGGAAGATTATGAACAGTGATTTCCATTGGCTCATGAGCATCAGTCACTGCAGATTACAAACCTAGCTAGAGTCTAAAAGGGAGAAGCTAGTCTTCTCTTGTGTACTACCCCTATAAAGAAACAATATGATGAGACATCTAGAGTAAACAAGTTAATATTTGCTCATGTTTGAGGGGCAAGTCCTGCCAAGAAATAGCAGACATTCCTAAAGTGTCTGGCCTCCCTTTCAGGCAAGTCTACTCAGGAACTTTGAACTTGAATCCGCTGTGGTTGTAGACTTCTGTGATTTCCTTGGTCCTGAGGTAGTTTAGAGTCCACGTACCTTGCGGTAAAAATACAAATTTGCGGAGAACGTATCTGACCCCAGAAATACGAGTAGAACACCGGAAACATGGGGTAATAAACAAACCATGCACCTGCTTGGACAAACCTCATAACTTCACCTTCATTCCACAGTTATTGTTTGTTTGTTTACAGACATGAATGATGAACACACTGACATATTGAAAAGAGAGGCAGACATACAACTTAAACATTTCTGCTATATTGAAGGGAAGCACCACTGGGTCTACAGTTGGGTTAATAATCCAGATGGATTTGTGAGGCATCTCTCACAGTCCAGATTCATGGCTCAAACGTAATGTGATGAGTTTGTTCATCCATTTTGTACTTCTTGTGAACAGCCCTCGGCACTGTGAGGGATGCACATTGCTGCATCTCCACACGCCAGAGACAGAAGCACCATGGACAGGCTTTCTTTCACATTGTTGCTTTAACCCATCCTTGTGTCTGAGATCAGTATAGGGGGACGGACATGAGACTGGGAGAGGCTGGTTTTGAGATTTTGGGAGAGGACGTGTAGTGGAGTTTAGAGTCTTACGGTGCCTGTTCCAGCTCCATATTTAAATGTAAGTGAGGAATGAGATACAATGGCTTAGTTGTATAGAACTGGATGTCTGATTGGCTGACTGCATAGGTCACAGCTATTCAGAATTCTCCCCCTCCGAGCTAGAGAAACCTCCTCTCCACCACACCGACCGCACCCCTCCACCTCTCCTCACTACGTAACCATGGAGACGGATGGCTGCTCAGTAGGAGCGGGAATGGAGGGCAGCGGGAGATAAAGAAGGAGGGAGGGAAGAGAAGGGAAGGGAAAGAAGAGAGGTACACCAATACTTATCCCCCGTCTCCATCCATCCGTCTATCATAGATCAATAGAACAGCCTTCCTATTCACCTCAGTAAGCAAACAAAAGACAGCAATTCTTGTTTTTCCTAACACATCTTTCTTATCTTACTAACATCCAGCGAGTGACTATAGAGCAGTCAAATATTGTAAAAACCCAGACCCCAAAAGAATGCAATTAATGCATCCTTTGGATATGTAGGCTCACGATATAGGATGTACATTTGCATAACTGCACAGTGATAGTAAGGACACAGAGCCTTTACACTGACAAATCGACAACCTTCGAGTTCTACACATCACATCTATTAAGGTCTACCTTTTAGCTGAATTCAGAGCATCGTATCGGAAGGTTGTCATTTCCAAAGCTGCCCAGGGGCGCATGGGCAAAGGAGCTCAAAAGAGGCATCAGGGAGCCGTCAGAAAGATGTCACAACCGCACCAGATTATTGACCGACACGGCAAAGGCCTGTAAGTTCCATGTTACCATGAATAAGATTACAGCAGTGAAAAACGCTCACATTTTAAGAAGTTTAGATGAATTTATGTCAATATTCATTTAATATATGAATTTCAGATTTGTTTTCTTGGGGACATTGTCCCAAGAAAATGACCTGAAGCAATTTAGTTTATGTGCATATATAACATGTTACAAGAAAAGGAGCAACAGTTTCACAGAACAGCTGACTTGTTAGAATCCTTGTAAACTCTGCTGTTTCTCACTAATGCATCGACAAATACGACAAGGTGGTTCCATCTGTTTTATATTCTCCATGCAGAAGGTTTGTCAGATATCAAAACACTGGAGCCTGAACTGCAAAGTGCTGAGGAAACTATCAGGATATTCAATTTTTTTTGCAGATTTACATAAAACCTAAGCTTGAAACGAAACACTTTAATTCAATTTAAGCTAAAGCTACATATTACCAACATCATGGCCACTAACACATTTCACTGGTGACTTAGCACCCAGTTGAAACAGATTCAAAGGCATTATCAATGTAAACAAAATATGACTATAACCTCTCTCTACATGCCAATGACTATGATATAGGCCGACAATATCTGGCATACACATGCACTGTCCTCTATATTCCAGAATAAGGATGCCATCTATGGCTCCAAACATCCGTAACAGTAGTCAGAGCCGTCTCCATGGTGATGGTGGTTTCGATAAAGACCTATACATCAGAGCGTACTGACACGAAAAAAAATGTGTAGCCTATTTACTATGCCTCCATTAAATATTAAACATGTTCGAGACAGTTGTTTAGAGTGATAACACTGACCATCACGATGAGCATGAAGTGTAAAAGTATAAATCTGGTTTGTGAATCCCTGTGCACGGGTTAGTCTCGCGCTGTCTTGCATATGCACAAGCACGCACACACATGCACGGACACACGCGGACACTGACACACATACACCGTCTGTTAATGATGACACGTGGATGCGAAGCGCTGTTTCCATGCGCCAACCACCTGGTCTGCACACTGTTTATCTTGCCACAGGGACCACTTCAAACCCTCTAAACTGAAGGCAATAGCAGTCATATGCCTACGCTGTCCACCCCTACATGCTGTAGGTATTAAGGGTCGTGCCAACCAAAACTTCAGTAGGTCTAAATCACAATCTCAATAAATGTTATTATTAGTTGTTGTAAGTGTCTACATTATTCACTACCTACAATATCCAGAATATTTTATTAATGTGTTCACAAGAGAAACACATGGTTCAGAGACACAGAAGTGGGCCCTGGGGATGGCGTGCTGAGGAAAGAAGGGCTACTGAAGGGCAAAAAGCCTTCTCCTGGTTCGACAATGTGAAGTGAAAAAATATTAATCCTGTTGGCTGTAAGATCTGAGTTAAACTAGCTAACTGTAACATTATGCACCACTCCTCCTCCACCAGTAAAGAATAGACCTCTTCCTCCCCATGTGATGGGTTGAAGCTTTTCCTATGTCAGTGCCAGGGCAGAGTTAAGATGATATTATACCCAGCTTGCATGTCCGCACACGTCCATAATTTTTCTTGCTCAGCACTGAGTAGTCAAGCTTTATACTAAAGTTTCTTTTCTTTACCATTCTGTTACAAAGCAGGAAAAGATACGTGAGGACTATGTACCGGTAAAATAAGGAAATCGTAAACCGAAGGAATAGTTCTCTGCACCTGTTGGTAATGACTTTTTGCCATCATTGGTGCAAATCGTATGCTGCATCAAGGGATGTGGGTGGTTGAGTGCGTCATAAAAAAAACAAGCTATTTAAAGATCTGACATGTCCTCTTTGTGTGTATGTGTATGAATACTAAAGGTATAAGAGTAAAAGAGAATGAGTAATATAGAATGTGTGTGGGTGTGTGTGGGCGGCAGCTGCAATTTGTGTCTTTACCATAGAGCCAAAGAAAGGGAATGAGAGAGAAAGACGGAGGGGGTAGGGGGGGCATTTGGTTTTCTCGACCAGCTTATTCAATTCGGTAATGTGACAATGCCTCTTACATAAGACAATCTTGTATGAGACTGCATGAAACCGCAAATGAGGCAGCAACTGCATCTTAAAATGGTTCTCCTCCCTACAAAAGAATAATAATTTTGCTCATGATTTCCCATAAACACAAAACACAAACTTGTATAGGACATTTTGGACTATTTCCTTAGGGACAAAATAACGATGTCCCTTGTCTAAATAATACCTAGCTCTAAAACTTCTGATGCGGTTGAGAATCTCAACACTGCAGGTGTTTTCCACAAACTGAGGGAGCGATGACAGTTCTTCGCCCTCAGCTCTCTACTGTGTCCTACCTTCAAATAGAATCTCCCTTTAATAATAGATACAAAAGCCCAAACCACCTGAGCAGCCTTTTTGTCAATGTCAAATATTTTCTACCAAACCTGAAGCTTAGAAATGACGCACAAATCACAAATGTGCTGTTTAACCGCAAACTGAAGCAAATCATTGTTGTGAAGAGACAAAATAATGGAAAAGGAACACAATGTAAAACAAGACTAAGTAGAAAAAAGGTTAAATAACTGTACCATCTGCATAGGGAAGATATAAAAATCAGCAAGCCTCAGTCAATAATGGCCTGTAGAGACACTGCAACCCTGTTTGATAATTACGCTGTGATAGAGAACTACTCAAACGACGAAGGCCTCCTATTGTGATTGAGACGGGGCATAATGACTGCCTCTCATTTCAGCAAGGCAGAGCCTTGTAGAGTTGCTTCGCTTGTGTGCTCTCAGACACATTGCTCCACGAGGACAAAAACACACACAAACAGATGACAGATAAACAGACAAAGACACAGATATACAGAGAAAAAAAGACAACATCAGCGCAATTGACAGATAAAGTGAGTGAGGAGACGATCACAACAGGAGAAACACAGAAGAAAGCTGACATTAGAAAGAAATACAGATGGTCAACGCGATAACAACAAAGATGGCCGCCGGCCTTCCCACTGAACTTCCCTTTCCCCCTTCTCCTCCCCTTACCAAGAAGAGGGTCCTGCTTCGGAGGTCCCTCTCCGTGACCCTACGCTCCTGGTCAGTAACATAGAGGCCGCGCTGGGCCAAGGCCTGGATGACGTCCTCGTGGCCCAGCAGGGGCTTGGCGCTGTCACTCTTCAGGATCAGGCTTCCCGCCCTGCAGTAGAGGTCCGCTGACAGGAGCAGGTTGGTCACCGGGGGCTTGAGGTGCTCCTGGTCGTACTGGTCTGTATAGAAGGGCTCCTTCAAGTCGGCCGGGACACTGTCTGTAGGACGGAGAGAGGTGAGGGAAAGATAATTGCATTTAACCTGATTTATCTTTATGTGTAATGAAAATGAGAAATAGATGAGGGGGTCCTTGTTATAGAGAGATGGTGCAATAAGAGGGGGTGAAAAACACAGGAAAACTAGATTGTTAAATCGCATCCAAGCACAAATTAAGACTTTCCTCATATAGGATGATTCAGGTTTCTTGACATAATCTTAGTATTGTGGGGTTTTATATATTTTAAAAGGCCACTAGTCCATCACCAAACATATGTACGTATGTATTCATTTAGCAAATGCTTTTATCCAAAGAAACCTGAAAGTTCTTGCTTTGCAGTCAAATGCTCTAACCACTAAGCCAATAACCCTTGTTCCCATGATTCAGTGTCTGATAGTGGGAGTCTAGTTCATATTTCAGCCCTTCATACACAAGCGTAATTTCAAAAGAGAGGAATGGATGAACCTCTCTGTTACTATGGAAACTAGAGGAGGGGAGGAACCCAATTGTTTCATCTTCCTTCCCTATCTCTCCTGCTTCCAGCTTCTTGGGAACTTCCTTCTCCGTATGCTGCCTCAAAGAGACAGGACAGATTCACTCTGTGTGTATATTTGTCGGTCGTATATGAATGGTGGTAGTCCTAAACTTAAAATAATTCACCTCCTCATTTGGCAGATGGCTGAAACAGAAACAGCAGACAGCTGAAAAATAGCCCTAAACAGGCATCTATCAAATACAAAACTCCCCAACCTGATTATTCCAAAATTGGGACTGACAAGAAATAGGAGCAACAGTGCTCCCACCCAGTCTTATGCCAATCTCGATGCCACACAAGGCACCAGCTGTGTGTAGGCTTGATTAAGTGTGTAAATCTGTGGCAGAGGCCTTCTCGGCTTTTAGCGCCCCGTCACCCTAACACCTTTCAGCGAGTCAAGGCAGACAGGGTGAGAGAAGCAGCTCATAAAACAGGCACTCCCTGGCTCATTAATAAAGTCAACTACAGTAAGGGTCTTATCTTAGAATTGGCCATTACTGAATGAAGTCAAAAATGTAAGAACTTAATCATAAAACAGTGATGTAATGTTGATCACATGCAGTTGAGAAAAAATCTGGTCCCCCAAAACATCTTTCTGATTGGAGACTGCAGTGTAGTCAAGAATAATTTGCCAGATGTTGGATGATAGTTAAAAAAGATTCAAGATGCAGAAAGGATGAATGAAGTCAGTGCTTTTAGTAATAGAGAATATTTCTCACCCATGAATTCAGAATACACATAACTTTTGTGTAAACTGATTACATCAAACTTTTTAAGTAATCTAAGCAATTTATTGTTATAATTTATACAATCTATGAATTGATTCAATTAATAGTTTTTTAAAATTATTTACTTAAAATATTAGATTATTAAAACAGTTTAATGTCATCAGTTTCCACACAAGTTGTGAGTAAACCCCGAGGTAGGGGTCAGGATGAGATATAAATACCGAGGTCTAGAGTGTACTAAACCTGTTATCATCATAGAACCAGGCAGCAAACCTATTAGCCAAAAATCCACAGTAAAAATGGTCCTTCCAAACTCAGCAGTCTTTGTGTGTGCCTATGCCCACTAGCTCTGCGTGTTTTTTTTTCAAAAGTATTTTAGGAAGCTTAGGATGGAGCTTGAAGACTGGCTCTGGCTCTTCCTCATGGGACAGTATTTTTGGAATCCCCCCAGTTCATTCAGACCTCATTGAAACTACAGTGCAAGGAAGGTCTGGTTTGGCGATTCTGTATTTTCAGATATACAGCGGGGGAAAGCAAAATAAGAAGGGCTCAACAGCTGTAGGGTATGCAGTATGTCTGCAAAGAGAATCATACAACAAAATTAAAACCACTCCTAACCCCCAACATTGTGTTATGTTGTCCTTTACCAAGCCGCACTTTGTTATGGGATGTTTACAATCCATACACTTGTATATGAATAGCAGCTGGTCTTGATTACATATCCAGACCCTGAAGAGCAAGCCAGAAGACATCTTGTTGGAGTTCAGTTACAAAGGAAGATCATCGCAATTTGGAGTGCATGGGGACCATGCAAGTCCTCATTAGCCAACATTGTCTTAAAATCCACCCGTACTGTTGGTCTTTTATGGACAACAGCTTAAGGCAGAGTTTCAAGAAGAGGGCATTCCAAATTGCACACTGCGTTATCTATTAGTTTCAAAAAAAGGTTTATCAACATGTAATTTTTGCCATTTTTCCACATCGATCTCAAATTAACAAGACAACAAGTTAGGAAACTCACTATAAAAGATATGGTGCAGACATAAGAGCACAGCCTATTTCATATTTTCATCAGCTTGGCTTTATCAAAGCACTGTGCAGACTTAATTGTCTTTCCTGCATGAGTGGGTGAACACCATAGTGTACATCATAAGTATCCCGCGGCTAAGCAAACTCATCCTGAGCTATGAGCACTTAAAACGAGCAAGCAGTGAGTAGAACACAATTCCTCTTTAAGCATGCAAACTGCTGACAAAAAAACAAAGCTAAACGACTGAATCAACCCTATAGCACAGAGGGTTAAACCTATGTAAAGTTTTGAATAAGGCCTGTTTTGGTTCATTGTTGATTTTTAGGTGGCAATCTCTTTCCAGCTTGCTTGCGGATCGGGAACCTTGGTAAAATTACTGTCTACGGTGAGGAAAGGGTTTACATAGGCCAATGAGATCCAAACATTAGACTCAGGGGGTGACCTTAAGGAAAATAATTCAAGTGACCCAAAAGTCACCCCATGACCTGCTTATATTTACTCTCCACAAAATGGACCTGGCCCTTGACGATGATATGGATCAATCTGAGGAGGAACAGTTCTATGTTTTCACCATGTTACTGAGACACACTATAGCTCACAGCAACTGAGTAAGATGGAAAACATCTGAGCTGAGGTGACTCACATAATGGATGAACACATCCAATCACCATCCCCGACCCCCACAAATCAAGTGAGGTAAAGGTCTGAGTTTTACAGTAGCCTTCTTATACAAAACATGGTCATTCAAACTAAAAATATATATAACATAGTATTGGATTTAAGATGAATATTGTGTTTGACTGCTTCACCCTAACAAAAATGATTTCTTGATACGTGTCGTGTAAAGCCTTTCACGCTAATGGGAGGCTGTTTAGCTAAACCTTGGGTGATGATCCATAAGTAGATTTTGGATCCCCAATCAATGGTGGTGAGGTCAGTGACACTCGAAGTCTGTTTGTTATGAGATCATTAGTGTCATCTGTTCACACCTGCATGTTTATATGCATCCATCTCAACCAGTAAAGATCATGCTGCAGTCATTTCTTGAGTGGAGCTCTTCAATAAGCCTAGTTCTTGTGTGTGCCATATTTGTTGTGGGGTGTAAGTTTTCCCACTTATCAACTCCAATTGAATTAGGTGCTTGAAATATGTGTGTATTGATTTTCCCCTCAAACTGTTGGCCAATGTTTTGCACACATTTAAATGGGTTTGAAGAGTTAAGCAACAATGTCGTGAATACGCAATGGATAAATGGTTGACAGTTGTTATCAAATATAGTGTTTTGACCTGCTATCTTACCATGCATTTAGAAAAATAGAAGAAAAAACAACACCTACCTGGCCCATATGCTTTGGCCACTAGCCATTTAATGCTAGAACACAATTTGGCCTTTGAATAATCATAATGCTCAAAAGCCTTTATTGCTGGGGCAATACAATTCTTCTTTTCCTTGTTCTCCATCACTTCGTCCATTGTAAACCAGCCTTCTAAAAACTACAGTACAGTGTGCTATTATGAAGCAATACAAATCGATGACATCCCTCCAATGGAATCAAAAGTGTCAATTTTTACTTCATGTATTAACTTTTCGTTCGAAATGGTCAGTATGCTACGAATTCCATAAATCATTCTCCCTGTGGTCTATTTTCCATTCTGCTACCAGTTGAAATCAGGTTTGCTGAATAGCGGTTCGGAATGTTAGTCCGAAGGGCGCATCTTCAACCCAGTCGGAGAAAAAAAACTCACATTCTTTTAAGTACTGCTTCTACACGCAAACGGATTTGTCTTTTGTACATTCACATATTCCTTTTCTGAAGGATCATTTTCGTATCCTGCCTCTAAGCAATCTCAGCCTCTTCTCGCTTAATGCGGTTTTCCTGCCGCACTGTGGCTATCAAAGACACGCATCACTGCGCGTGCGCGTACCACCCAGCTATTATTGCTCGACATAAAGGGCATGCCTTTACAGTGTGTACACAGTGCAAATATAACGGGTTGTAGCCTACTCGTGAAATATGTCTTAAGCTCATGATGCTGAAATGTCTATGGCAGACACATTTAAGGTTGTTTGCAACCGTACCCCAATCAACTACGCAACACAAACCAGCATGGTATGTAACACATGGCCAGATCAATCCAACGATTGGTTTAATGATAAGGATATCGGCTGAACTACACTACCCAGCATGCAAGTTTGAGACAACGTCATCAACATGGGTCGGATGTCCGTGATGATAGTAAAAACAACTCGATAGATGAAATGTTTGTGTTCATTTAAAAGTAGAAACATTTCCTTTACTGTGGACTATTCATTTCTAATTCCAGTTTTGCGTGAAATCGTGTTTCGTTTAGATCGTGTTAGATCGACTGATCAAGAGAAAAGGACAGACACGTCTGAAGTAACTTGGGTTGATTTGATTCTTGTTTTACCTTGCTAACTCTAGAAGAAAATGTTTATGCCAAGAGCACTCAAGGTAAAGCGACCTATTGAAAGCACAAACTCAGTTTCGAAGAAGTGTAAGGTGCGCCAAGGCAACGATGACATTCCAGAAACCATCACCCATATTTCCTCTGCAACTTCTAGGCCTACAGAATGTATGGAAAAAGATCTGAACACTAAAACAAAAGGACATCCAGTCCACCAAGACACAGACTCTCCATCCCCGTCTATAAGTTCTGTTCATACATCAGAGGATTCCGAGGGGTCTCTGGCAGAAGATAGCGAGGAGGAGGAAGAACCGGTTAAGTCATTCCGAAAGAGCCAGAGATGGCCCGAACCCGGGGAGCCCGTTTGCGTCATGTGTGGTCGCTTTGGGGAGTACATTTGTGACAGTACGGATAACGACGTGTGCAGTTTGGAATGCAAAGCCAATCACCTGGCTAAAATGGGAATGAGCCTTGGGGAGGACGCATTTAACCATAAACAAATAGGGGAAGCAAGGACCTCGCTGTCAGACCAGTTTTCTGCCGACAGCACTGATACTATTGTCAGGGACCTAGAGAAGGGCTATTCCTACAAGGATGATCCATTCATTTCGGGTCTTACTGAGGAACAGGTGCAGAGGGTAAAACAGGAGCTGGGGATAGCCACCCAGGGCAGAGAGGTAGCCAGACCCATCATTGAGTTTGAGCACTGTAACTTCCCTGTGACTCTTGGTGCCAACTTGAAGAAGGCTGGTTATCAGGCACCTACACCAGTACAGATGCAGATGGTGCCTGTGGGTTTAACCGGCAGGGATGTGGTCGCCAGCGCAGACACCGGCTCTGGGAAGACAGTGGGCTTTCTCCTGCCAGTGATTGTGAGGGCCTTGGAGGTACAGTGATAGGACAGGGAGCTACTGTCTGACAATCTTTTCTCCTAGTTTGTATTCCTCTAAGTCTTATGTACATTGGCCTGTACAGAAGACTAGCAAAGACGTTGGATAAGAGGCAATTTTATGATGTAGACCATTACTCATATTTGCAGCTGACCTAGAAAGAGGTTGCAATGCTGTTTAGACAGGATATCAAAATTAACAGTATATATTTGTAAATCTGAGTAATAATTCCTATTCACTCTTAACTATACAGCTTAAACAGTGATAAGGAACAATTTGATTATGCAGCTGGACCGAAAAGTAATTTGGTGTTGCCTTTAGCAACTTTTCTATACTGAGGACATGTTTCTTGTATTGTAACTGGGTGATTTGTGTCAGTACAATAGTGTAGATACAATAAAATATGTAGGCATGTTCCAATGCTTTCCCTCAGAGACCAGCAATTGGACCTGCGGCTCTCATCCTGACCCCTACCAGGGAGCTAGCCATCCAGATCGAACGGCAGGCCAAGGAGCTGGTGCTGGGGCTCCCCAACATGAGGACAGCCCTGCTGGTTGGGGGCATGCCCCTTCCCCCTCAGCTCCACCGCCTTAAACAGAACATCAAGGTACAGACTTAGGTAAAGGGCTCCTTGCATGGTCATGGAAAACCTGTTGAAGTCTATTTTCAACATAGACCACCCATATGTGCACAGAGACTGTAACAGTTGTTTGGAGGCTATGCAACTAATATGTTTGTGTGCTTACTTGTTGCATGAATGTGAATGCAGAAAAGTCATGGAGAGTGAGATTTCTGATTATGGAAATGAGGTTTAAAGTCATGGAACCCCATTGGTCAAGTTAGGTGTATAAACCCTGATAGTACAACTGAGAACAGTTTGATGTTGCATCAATGTTTTCTCAAGACTCACAAATCCCAGAAACTTAAAGTATTCTGAATGTTTGACATAATGGGATACATATTTATACAGTACTTATATTTGTGTATTTATTCTGATGAATTGCTCCTTAGATAATAATAGCCACCCCTGGACGACTCCTGGATGTATTGAAGCAGAAGGCAGTGAAGCTAGATGCAGTGAGAGTTGTGGTGGTGGACGAGGTATGCTCTTCTTGTAAAACAACAATTCAATACCACTTCAAGTATATTTGCATCAGACTAACACAGACGATCTGGTGAGTCCAGACAGGCATTTAAACCTATCATTTGGTTATGTAGGCTGACACCATGTTGAAGATGGGCTTTCAGCAGCAGGTTCTAGAAGTTTTAGATGACGTCCCTGAGGACCACCAGACTCTGTTGACGTCTGCCACCATCCCCGTCGGAACAGAGCAGCTAGCAGCCCGGCTGACACAAGACACGGTCCGCATCACCATCGGGGAGAAGAACCAACCGTGTGCCAATGTTAGACAGATCCTGCTCTGGGTGGAGGAGCCCTCCAAGAAAAAGAAGCTATTTGAGATCCTAAATGTATGTTCAGAGGAACTTAGTGTTTCCTTAACCCAAACAAGCAAATCTAGAACTAAACCACTAAAGGGACTCTCTAATCCAGTATATAGTTGGCTATGTGTTATCTGTGTCCTGGAAACTAGCTTCTTGTGTTGTTCTTGTGTGTCTTGGGGGTTTGAATTTCACGTTTGGTTGTAACACTTCACAATGCCACAGGGTAGGTTGCTATTGGCTTGCCGTTTTAGGAACTAGAGGTGGGAACTGGGGCTCGTTTAAAGTAGTCTCCCTCTGGACCATATTTAGACAGACATCATGGCAGCCCATACGCCCCTTCCAGAGGAAATGGGTGGGCCCTTCTCCAGGAAACCAAGCAACGGCTCATACCAAAAAGCCCATGCAGTGATTTCCTAGACCTATTGGAGGAATTAAATTTTAGCAAATTTTTGAATAGCTGTATCTTGTTTACCACATGTGGAAATACTCAGTCTTTTACCATTCAGGCCTCACAAAAAAAGATATAGAAATCTTATCTATGACAACATATTTAACAGACAGTCATTTGTATCTTTTTCTGAGATATTGAGAAGAGTTTATTGTAAGGGGGGGGAGTATAAAAGGAAGAAAAGTGCAAAACCCTTAAGAGTATGAAGTATAGAATTATGAATCCTTTTTGTTCAAGTCTGTTTATCTCTGTGTTGTGATGTCTACCCAGGATAGGAAGCTTTACCAGCCTCCTGTGGTGGTGTTTGTGGACTGTAAGCTAGGAGCAGACTTGTTGTGTGAGGCTATAACAAAGGTGATGACCCTCAACACTGTGGCCATCCACTCTGACAAAACCCAGTGGGAACGCAACCGCATCCTCAAGGTGAGGTCAACCAGGGGACCGCTTACAAATAGTCAAACACTGTAAAGGAAATTTTCCACCAACTGATTTGTATGTTTTCAGGGTCTTCTCGAAGGGGACTTTGAGGTGGTGGTCAGCACAGGAGTGCTGGGCAGAGGTCTCGACTTGGCAAATGTCAAGCTGGTGGTGAACTTTGACATGTCCCCCAACATGGATGAATACGTTCATCAGGTTGGTTCACTCCAAATGTCGCGAGAATGACGAAGGGAATCATTTATTTAAGGCACGATTCACATTTTGAGCCCTTGCCCCCTTTTAACGAACCTCCACTCTTTCCTCCCTACCTCTGCACCTCCCACCCCAGGTTGGCAGAGCAGGAAGGCTGGGCCACAGGGGGACAGCTATCACATTTCTGAACAACAACAACAAGCGCCTGTTCCTGGAGGTGGTGAACCGGGTGAGACCCACAGGCTCCCAGCTTCCTCCACAGCTCCTCAACTCTCCCCACCTCCACGAGCAGCAGAGGAGAGAAAAGCAGAAAGCCAAGGCAGCTGGGGGCCTGGATGACAAGGACACCATAGTCACCAAGAGCAACCTCATGGATATCATCAGGAAGCACTCCAGGAGTTCAAAGAAATAAAAGGCTTCTGTGGAATACACTTGTAATTTATTTGGATGCACTCGGTACATGTCTATGTTTTGTGATATTTAGATGAATAAATGGATTGAAAATAAACAACTTGTCTTTCCACAAAAATGCTAGTCCCAGACGATTTAAATTGATGTTAAAATATAGATATTTCCCAAATTCTTCAACACTGCCACCTACGGTCTCTTGATAGTTCTACGTGACCATATTTGGAGCGTTTGCTGACGTAATGGTTTTCAATAGGCCAACAGAAAGTTTAGAGACTGGAGTTTGAATCTTGAGGCGGGCATACGGAAGAAGTGAGGAATACGCAATGGTAAACAAAAGACGAATTGTGTTGTATCTGGTTTGATTGCAAATACTTCTACACGATCCTATGATTTCAGTTGTTTTAAAAACCAGGTAAATTCTATAAAATCACCGGATAGTCCACACTTGGCTAACATTACGTACAAGCTAGAGCAAACTTGCTAGCCTTACAGCTAACCGGGTGTAACGTTTCAAAGTATGACAATTATGTTTTACTGGATGATCTCTGTTTTCCTTTAACACTGTCAAGTAATTTAAATGCAAGCTTAACTTTGCAGGGACATATGTGCCGGATTTCTGGATTTATTCGCTTGGATCGGTTTAAACGTTTCTAAAGACATACGTTAGAAGCCTGAACATGTCTTTATACTCCATACCTGCCAAAAAGCACACTGCTTTTTATGACAACTTCTTAATGCCAAAGGTACCAGTACGCGACAGTTCAAAGGACCGAAAACAGGCAGAAATAAAGGAATCGGAGATAACGTCAGGATCCCTCAAGTGCAACGACCGATCAATTGATAAATCGAAGGAGATAAACAGGACATATGTCATTTCGGCTCTTTCAAAAAGCGGTGGGCATGACCGTGGCACACCTGGCCGTGGCCGACTCACGCTTCAAAGGAGGAAAACGGGTGCTGAAAACCACGAAAAGACAATGACCGAGAACACTCTCAACAGTACCCCGGCACCCGAGAAACGACTGACCTTGCAACGCAGAACAAGGACTGGCTCTATTGACAAAAGTGCAAAGAATGATAATAGCACTGGCAAAGCCGCAGAAAGACAACGTTGGGCCAGCGGCACCGACGCTCAGCAGTCCAAAGTTCTACAAGAGTCAAATCCTCGAACACCTGGAACTGCAGGTATATTTCGATCAGTTAGTTTGCAGGACTCCGCTTCTACAAACAAATCAAAAGAATGTCAAAATCCAGGGACCACACAAGGCAGAGTAATTGACAGATCAGCCAGATACATACAAAAACAGACTACGACTAAAGCCACACTTAATGGGGACGTCGCCAAGTTGGAGGACCAGGGCAAAACGTCAACACCTACCAGGAAGACTGTGTTTGAGAACATCAGTTCCAAGAAGGACGTTTTTGAACGATTGGCGGGGAGGGAAGTCCCTAAAGCAGTGATAGTTAAATCTGCAAATATGGACAAGCCAAAGACACAACCACAGATGACCGTCGAAAAGGTCAAACCAGTTGCTACTCCCCGTTCAAACAGGTTCCTGTCGGGTGTTCAGAAAGCGAACCCTGCTTCAACTTTGTCTCCAGCCCTGGTGAAAAAAACTACACCTTTACTTAGCTCAAAACCCAACGTAAATGCTAGCACTGTGAGGAGCTCTACCTCTTCACCAGCAGTGGTGACTCCTGCACCGACAGCCGTTTCTACCGAGCCTCTGGTGTTATTCAGCGAGGTTCTGAAGCAGCAGGATATGAAAATGGAGAACAGTGCAGTGACAGTTGCTGTCCGAGTGAGGCCATTCAACATCAGGTATGAGGATTATGTAACTTTTTTGGAATTGTCCCTGTCTTTTGTTTTCAACTACTTTGCTTTTGGAGTTCGTCATAAATAATATTACATTATATGAATACAATTAATAAAAACATGTCTTAGAATAATGATTGTTTTTGTATTCAGGGAGAAGACTGAGAAAGCCTTGCAAGTGATCTTCATGGATAACCAGGAGACTGTGGTCCAACACCCAGACACCAAACAGAGTTACTCCTTTACCTACGACTTCTCCTTCTGCTCGGTTAATAAAAGCACCCCAGAATATGCCAGCCAGCAGACAGTGTATGAGAAACTAGCAAAGCCTCTCCTTGAGAGAGCTTTTGAAGGATTCAACACCTGTTTGTTTGCCTATGGCCAAACTGGCTCTGGAAAGTCTTACACGTAAGTGTCTCACAAACGTCCTCAGTTTAGTTTTTTATGTATTTAAAGCAGGTTAAACTTAAATATTGTTTAGATATGAAAGCATTTCAACTTGTTCTCCAGTATGATGGGTTTTGGAGAAGAAGCAGGCGTTATCCCAAGATTCTGTGAGGGGCTTTTCTCCAGACTGTCCTCAATTCAGACTCAGGAGGTAGGCCGAGTATCTAGCATCCAGTCACATACAGAGGAGAAGGAACACAGCTAGTTTTCAGATGTATAAACACTTTGTTTCATTGATTGCCGCGACAGGTGACCTGTCACCTAGAGATGAGCTACTTTGAGGTGTACAACGAGAAAATCCACGACCTGCTGGTGGCAATGGATGAACAAAACCACAAGAGATTACCCGTGAGTAGACAAAAAAAGAAATACATGGTGTTCAGTGTCTCTCTTTGAGGTGGCTGGTCTGTAGCATTTGTTGTACAGGTCTTTGAAAAATAACCTTGCTTGTTTATGGTGATAATATTGATCTTGATTCATCTGTTTTAGCTGAGAGTGAGGGAACACCCAGTTCATGGGCCATATGTTGCTGAGCTGTCGACGTGAGCAAACAATTATTTTCTTCGCTTTGTGGTAAAAGTAGCTTGTGATGTGTGGCTTGTCTTTTGGATTCATTGGATTTGTATTTCCACACAGGAATGTGGTGAGTTCCTACACAGACATTCAGGTAAGCAAAAAGCACTCAGCATGAATATAATCAATAATTGTTGTTTAATATTATTGCTGCTTACAGTTCGAGCTCAATCCATTGTGAATCATAAAAAATGATCCCACTCTGTTCGTAGGGCTGGCTGGAGCTTGGCAACAAGCAGAGAGCCACTGCAGCCACGGGCATGAATGACAAGAGCTCCAGATCCCATTCTGTTTTCACCCTGGTTATGACCCAGACCAAGGTACAATCGTGTGTGTGTGTGTCAACATTATTCTGTGTGTATGACCAGCTTTCATCAGATCATATGTGTCTTTCCACTAATTGTGACGTTTTTGTGTGTGTGTGTGTGTGTGTGTGTGTGTGTCAGACTGAGTTTGTGGAGGAAGAGGAGCACGAGCACAGGATCACCAGTAGGATCAACCTAGTGGACCTGGCAGGCAGTGAGCGCTGCTCTTCAGCCCAGACCAGCGGAGACCGTCTTAGGGTATGCACTCAACTCTGCCCTCCGTACTGTAGTCGCCTCCAGGGTTCACGTCACCGCCGACTAATATATTGACCTGGATTACTACTATATGCGCTGTCAAAAAAATTAATCGAAAAGTAATTCATAGTCTAAAATTAATGTGAAAAGGAGGATTATCTTTATCTTTGTTGTTTTCGCTTCTGATATTGAATTGAAGTTCAAGTTCAGCCTGCCTCATCATCCTTGCCCTGTGTGTGTAGGAGGGGGCGAGTATCAACAAGTCTCTGCTGACCCTGGGCAAAGTAATCTCAGCCCTGTCAGAGCAGGCCCAGACCAGGAGGAAGGTCTTCACCCCCTACCGAGAGTCAGTCCTCACATGGTGAGACAACAAGAAGAATAGACACACACACACACACACACACACACAGCAAGACAGTCTTCACATGGTGAGGGACAAGGGATACACACGCACACACACACCCTAAAAGGAAGTCTTCACATGGTCTCACGCACACTAACGCACCCTGCAAGAAAGTCTGTCTTCACGTGCAGAGAAAAATTTAGCACATTGACACACACCTACAAGGAATCTGTCCTCACATGCTGGAATACAACACTCGAGCATTGAGTGTCTGAAAATGCCTCATAATTATGAGCCAACCATCTTAAGTGATGGAAGGTTACCTGAGAGGTCATGTTCTTTCCGTGTGTGGGCATCCAGGTTGTTGAAAGAGAGTTTGGGCGGTAACTCAAAGACGGCTATGATCGCCACGCTGAGTCCGGCGGGCAGCAATGTGGAGGAGAGCCTAAGCACCCTACGCTACGCCCGACAGGCACGCACCATTATCAACCTGGCCAAGGTCAACGAGGACACCAACGCTAAGCTCATCAGAGGTCAGGCTCGGACGCCCGCCAGATTTCATCCAAGCGTGCACTTTTTCTTCGTTTTTTGGCTCTTCCAATTTAATATGAAAAACTTTATTGTCCATCCACATAGGAGTTGAAAATTGGGTTTAGACAGAGGCTCAAACAATACAAAACAAACACAAGTGAACAACAATAATGTCATTTAAAGAACACAACTGTAACTCTCCCTCTCATCTTGCACTCTCTCTCCCTGCCATTATGGGGGGAATACTCACAATTTTAAGCAATTGTTTTATATCTATGGTATCTGCCGACTACTTTAATATGGCAGATTACTTGCGACCACATGTGGCATTGGAAAAGGCATCATGCTTACCTAATTTTTATAATGGGGGAGTTTTTTTCTTCTTCTCCCAGTCACGTGTCTTTTCAACACTGCCTCCTTTTCACCTCTAATTAAATTAAGCCCTAGCTCTAACCTTGCCTCTGAGCCCAAGTTAATAGACTGTCAAGTCATCATACAATGAAAGTTAACTGCTCTGCTAAGGGGAAAAAGGTTGAATTTGGGAGCAAATAAACATGGCAAATAAACATGGCTACCAAGCAAGCAAGCAAATAAACATGGCTAATATATAGACAAACTTCCAAAGATGATCTTCTACATAAAGATCATCTTTGGAAGTTTGTCTATATATTAGCCATGTTTATTTGCTTGCTTGCTTGGTTTAATCACTTGTATGTAAACATCCGTTCATGGTAATGCGGCATAATGTTGCGTCATCTGCTGCGGTTGCTGAACATGTGGATGTGTGCTAAGCCAGTACCTGCACAAGGTTATGTAAAGTATAGAAGGATACGAAACAGAATCCAGAAAACAGACAAGCAAACTCATGCCTGTTCCTGTACTTGTACTTAGGCATTCTTGCACTTCACTGTTTTCAGCCCTAGAGGGAGCTCTTGTAACAGGCTTTGCCCTGAAATAACACCGGCACATGTAATGTCATTTTCTTAGTACACACTAGTTTAATATCTTCAGTCCTCAGGTGTGTGGGATTTTTTTTATCATCCCCAGAGTTGAAAGCCGAAGTGGAGAAGCTTCGCGCCGCCCAGATGAGCACCCAGGGCATCGAGCCAGAGGATATGAGGCTGTTCCAGCAGGAGATTGCGGCTCTCAAGAGCCAGCTCACTCAGCAGGAAAAGGAGATGGTGGAGGCCCACAGGTCAGCAGAGCAGCCGTGCACAACCTCCACACGCACATGACACAGAGGTCACGGTTGACATCGTTTTTGTACAAAAGTAACTGGGAAGATGGCACTGTGAAGTTACGACAGTGCAAGTATGGTTGGCAAAAGTGAACTTTTCCATAGCTAGAGTGGCTTTTCTTATGATTGAATTATGAGGTATTGCTTTCCCCTCGGTGGTTGTAACAATGAGACAGGAAATGTATTGGAAATAAATACCCTTCGGCGGTCATACAGTATATATATTTGCTTTGACCTTGCTTAATTTCAGACTGATTTTATAACATGGGACTGCACAGTACCGTACCATGTGACTTGTTAATTTGTCTGAGTGGGATGTGTATCGTTGTTTCTAACGTAAATCATGCTTTTGTGGTTGAATGGTTCTTTTTACCTTGTGCTAGAACATGGAGGGAAAAGCTGGAACAGGCAGAGATACGCAAACGCGAGGAGACCAAAGAGTTACAGGTGATATTAATTGGACACGAACCTCAACCAGTCCTAACCACAGCCCTAATCCATCACAAAATTCTGACTATACACAGTCGTGTCATGTACAGACATGAGATAGAATATCCTTACCTTCCTACCCCCCCACCCCTCACACACACACACACACCCCACCTCCTTTATCTTTTTTGTCTCCAGAAAGCGGGCATCACGTTTAAAGTGGACAACCGCCTCCCTAACCTGGTGAACCTGAATGAGGACCCGCAGCTGTCGGAGATGCTGCTGTACATGATAAAGGAGGGACAAACCAAGGTCGGCCAGCACAAGGCCCAGTCGGCTCATGACATCCATCTGACCGGGGCTCTGATAGCAGACCACCACTGGTGAGGGACAACCGCTGTGGCGGCTGGTAGAAAATACCTTTCGAAGCGGATGGGGTTAGAACAGAGTTAATTATGTGTAGTAGTTGTGCATCTTAAATTATCTTACTGTATTATATTAATTATATTTGATAAAAATGTTGTAACAGAGCTGTTTTACTATTGTGTCAGTTAGAGGTAAAAGTTTGTTTCTTTATTTTTCCCAAAACGTTTTTTATGTGTTCATGTTTTGTTCCCCCACCACACAGTGTTATCTCAAATGTCAGTGAAACGGTCAGCGTCACACCCATGGAAAACGCCAAGACCTTTGTCAATGGGACCCTGATATCCGAGTTGACAGTCCTGCACCATGTAAGAATAGGAAATCCGGTTGGTCAGAAATAATACATTTTAGTTATCCAACATGGCAGCCATAAATGTCTCCTCACCTGTGTTCTGTGTCTCTCTGTGGTTGCCAGGGTGACAGGGTGATCCTGGGTGGACACCACTACTTCCGTTTCAACCATCCGGCAGAAGTGCAGTCTGGGAAACGCGTGTCTTGCTGGACGGGCTCTGGGGACGGTCAGAAGGACTTCGAGTTTGCCAAAAATGAACTGCTGTCGGCTCAAAGAGCACAGTGAGTCAACAACAAGGTTTTAAAATGAATCTTGTAAAATGTTAGTTAGTCTATCAATCTCACTATATTGTGCGCTATAGAGAAATGTATTTTCTTAATTTTGTGATTATTTGCCATTGTGGTGGTTAAAAAAAACACAAACAACTCCTGGCTCTGTTAATGCAACTGGGCGGCCATGCTTTTGCGCAGGCTGGAGGTGGAGATAGAGGAGGCCCGTCTGAAAGCCAAGGAGGAGATGATGCAGGGTATCCAGATGGCCAAGGAGCTCGCTATGAAGGAGCTGTTAGACCAGAAGACCTTGTACGAGAACAAGATCAACGCTCTTGAGAACGAACTGGTATGTCTTCAAGTTTTTCTTCCTTTACTCACCAGTCGTATCACACAAACTCGTAATATTGCACACAAAAAACACCATGGCACACAGTTGTCCTTCCGTGCACCTCTCTACAAAACGATTTAATTTATCGCACAAAAATTTGGATGTGATTGGGATGTGTCGTCTAACAACCTGTTTAGCTTCCATCGTTTGTGGAAGGCAGGGTTGGGGTCAGTGGGCAGTAACGGTGTGTGTTTCCAGGAGGAGGAGGGTGAGAGGAAGAGGCGCCAGGAACAGGACCAGCAGAGGGTGGTGTCCCAGATGGTGGAGCTCCAGTCAGCCAAGACTCAACTGGAACAGGAAGTGGATGCACACAAGAGGCGTCTCCGCCTGCACACCGAGGCCCAGGCTGCCAGACAGGTCATGCCCGAGATATTTCTATTTCACCCCATTTAACCGTCTGCAACAAGCTTAACTTTCGTTTAATTCAAGTGTTGTAAGATGAGCACGGCTCAGAATGCAGGTCGTAGGGAAACCAACAATGTGTAAAAACTTGGGCGCTGTGCTCCTTCTTTTAAACACGTTCACGTAATTGATCCCTATAATCAACCCAGTTCTGCCTGCTATTGATCTGGAAAGACCTTGATATGTTTGTAAAATAAACAAACAAATCTGTCCAAGCTTGTAAGTGCTCATTCAAGGAGGGGATTCATACACAGTTGTCAAATCAATTTATTTCTACCCCTATCAATAATTGTCTGATTTTGGAATGTTATACTCCTCCAGGCCATGGAGGACCACAGCGTTCGACAAGCCAAGATTGTGGACGCCCTGGAGGCAGAGAAGAAGAAGATCAGCCGAGACCTGGAGGAAATGCAGAGGAAGCTAGCGCTGAGGGAAAACAAGGCCCCGAGAAGCGGTAAAGACCAACCTGCTGGTGCCCGGTCACTGCCGCATCGGGCACTGTGACCTGCGTCCCCCAAGGACGTAGTCCAGGTCCACTAAGCTCTCGTATTGTTTTGTTGTAGGCGCACCTCAGTGGGACGCCATGAAGCTGTCTCTGATGATCGAGGAGGCCAACAAGATCAGTGGCAAACTCAAGAAGAACACCGTCTTCAGCAGGTCAGCGTCAACCGAAATAAACTGTTCTACTTATTCAAATCATCGTTTTTCCAACAGGCTTTTTTTTACAGACGTTTTTCATTTTAAGCAATATTCCTTTTTTTTGTTTTTTACCTGGATTATCTTAATTTCTGTTTTTATAGACATGACAGTTCTGAAAAGGAGAACGGAGGAGGCCAGAAGGAGGAGGTTCAGGTCCAGAACACCAAGCTGGGAATCTCTACCTTCTGGAGCCTGGAGAAGTTCCAGAGCAACCTGGCTGCTATGAGGGACATCGATGGGGTTCGTCACAACTCTATTGGCGGGGGGGGGAGGGGGGTTCTAGGATGATCTGCTGCATCTGCAAACAATACATTCCCGCTAAATAATTAAATAAGGACAACTTGAAACTTGGACTCATTTATGGGCTCCATGAACATGTTAAACCCCACTGTATTATTGCACCTTTCCCCTCACCTACTTTCAACAAGTAAAATACAACTCCCAGGCTCTCTCCCCTACATCACAGAATTAACTAGACTTTTTTATACTTGAAGGGTGTTCAGCGTCCATTGTTGTCGTTTCTCATCAAGCTGAATAAAGGAAACTAAGCAATTGTTTATCTTCCTCAGGGGGACTTTGCCTCTAAAGATGACGATGTGTTTTACGACCCCAACGATGAATGGGAACAAGATATATCGGTCTCCTCGGCCAACGCTTCCACTTTCTCACGCCGCAGGTAACAGCCACCTTCCCCATAATCTATTTGGGGGGGAAAGCTTGTCTGGAATAAATGATTAATATGGGAGGGGAAGCGCTCACTTTTTATGGAAGACCATAGAAAGTTTATTGAATGTTCATAAGGCGCTTCTTGATATTTCCACTCTTAAAACCTGGCACGTCTGAACTTTTGTATCCCTCAATGTAAAGTTACCTACCTACCCATAAAATATTTTCCCAAGTTTTTCTTAAATTTCTCTTCTGTTTAATAATATTTCTACATTATGTGGTGGGGAGTGCTTAGAAAGGCCAGGCAGGGTTTCAGTCTAACATTCTCCCCCACCGCCACACAACCCTGGATGACATCTTCCCTCATGTTGTCGTTAAATCTGGTCGACCGTACAGGACGACCCTGTCGGTGCCTGGTTTGGATGAAAAGGTGGCCAAACGAAACAAGGCAGAACCGCCTGTGGTTTCTCCTTTGGCTCTTTTGCTTTTTCAATCTCCGGCTTAAACTACAGCGACAGCAACTTAGTTCACTGTTTGTTCGTGTCTCTCAATCTCTCTTGCTCTCTCTATCTAGTCCTGCATTGCTTGCTCTCTGTACAAACTCTTAATTTCTTATCAATAGAACATTGTCCTCAGAAATGTGAGTGTTTGCCCTGCCATTATATTAATATTATTTTTTATATATATATATATATTAATATATATATATATAATATTAATATATACATACATTGTATGTGTATGTATATATAAACATTGAACAAAATTAACTTGACCTTCCGGGGGGGGGGGGGGGGGGGGGGGGGGGCGTTGGGGGGGCGGGGCGCCAGGTTACAAAATAAGTAATTTAAGGTTACCTTTCCTAAAAAACAGGTCTATAGCTTGCTCTTTTATTAAACAAACGGCCTTATGATGTGATGTCACGGCCTTATGATGTGATGTCACGGCCTTATGCCGCAAAAGGCCTTATGTTATTTATCTTATTTACACGACGGCATGTCATTTCTGTCTCTACATGGTCGCTCGTTTAGATTTCTCCTCTGCTCTCTGTATCGCGCACACGGTGGAGTTCCGCCCCGATGCGCACACACACACACACACTGACACACTGTGTTTGTGTCCGTGTGTCGTCGCTGTAAACCTAGGGGAAACACTGAATGTTATTGTGAATAGTAGTCATATTGGCTGATGCCTCTCCGATATTGACCCATCCTAACCTGTCTAGCAGTTTCTCATTGGTGGAAACAACAAAAATAGATGAAACCTTGATTGGCCACTTCAAAGTCTTCCTCAGTTCATGGTGTGACCAACCCGTATCCTTGCGTTTTTCCATCCTATAGGAGCAGAAGCATGCTGAAAAGCAGGAGGATCTCGGGGCGTCTGTACGAGATCCGAGTTCACCCCATCCAGAGCCTGCACCAAAGCTCCTCACAGTCCTCTGGTAACCCCAACAAGATCCCCATCCATACAGATCCTGTAGAAGGATCACATGGTTTGGAGAGAAACCACCTCTCATATTGAGAAAACGAAGTGGATGTAATAAGACTTGGGATCACATGATCCCACAACTGCTCTGTGATTCGCCTGTTTACCTAAAAAACTCTCTCTCCCAGGCTTGATGGGTGTGTCCAAACCCCCTTCCACCAACCCCAGCTCCCCAGACTCCTCCCTGCCCGGGATCTGCAAAGATCTGATTGGCCAGACTGTTGCCCAGCTGCGCGGGTGCGACAGTCGCGAGGAGAGCGTGGCGGACAGGTTGACCTATGACTTGTTCTTTGTGCACTCAGCCGTGAGGGCCATCAGCAGTCTGTACAACCTTCTGGATGACGACAGTCAGGAGAACAGTAAGCTCTCATTGAGGAACGTTCTGTCGTGTAGATTTTCACATAGCTGCAAGTGTACGTTGATGACTGATGTCGTAGAGGAAAATTCAGTCGTGTACATAGTAGAAACATAGCTGTAACTGTTAACAATAACTGCCATTGTTGAGGAACATTCAGTCATTTGTCATGTAGATAGTAGCAGCCACATGTGACTACTATATACCACAAGTCTGTGGTTAAAAACACCGTCATTCTCACAAACAAGTCTTCTTCCTTTGTTCGTCTGCAGTGTTTATGTGTAACCTTGAGGCCCAGACCCAGCTGGTGAAGGCCACCTCGGCTGTGGAGAGAACCGTCTTTGTCACAATGCATTGGCTGGCTGGCTTCAGGCCCACCTCTGGTCCTCTCTACACCGCCTCTGAAGAACTCAGGAGCCAGGTCAAGAGAATGGGAGGATTCTTCCAGCTTCTCATCCAAGTAAGGTTATTCAGCACCTAATTCGAGTTTATTCTTTATTTTTTCTCAAACGCAGGCCATGTGATGGATGATTTTGTTATTGTCAAGCTGAAAAGGTTCCAAAAGACTGCAATGGCTGAAAAGGAAAAATATTTTCTGATCTAGTCCGTTCTGAAATGGAAAGGTCTTTTTGGAAATGCTCACCGTTGATTGACAAGTTTTAGCTTTGAGCTGTTTGAGCCGTGTGTATGGAAATGGTCAAGCCCAGGGAATTCTTAGCCTTGAGCCCCTAACGGAAAAATGAATATATGTAAAACTCGAATTAAAGTCTCTCTCAAACCCCAGCCCTAAATATCTCAATTTTTTTCAACTCTTTTACTTCCTCCCCCACTCCCCAAAAATTGAGTGTATTTATATTTTCTCTTTTATCCAACCACTTGGTTATAATATAAATACATAATTTATTTGTTGAGCATTTTTTCACTCACTTTTTTGACCAGGGCTGTGATTCAGAGATCTCTTCCATGGTGACGGAGGCGGAACGGAAGAGCGCCAAGTGTCTAGACGCGGCGCTGCAGGGGATTAGCCACCTGGCGGCCCTGACCGGCACCCAGATGCACGTCACCGAGCTGGCTACCGACGACACCACCGGCAAGGTGAGTCTGCCATTACCACCATGCTATACCCTCCACCTTCCTGACCAAACAGGGACGAAAAAGGCCAGCTCTTCTGAAGCCTGTATCTGTAAAGGTAGAGAATGTTCTAGGTTAGGAGTGTTATCTAACAGGGAGAGAGGGGGGCTGATGGTTAAAGTCTGGGATGAAATAGGAAAATGTACTTGACATATCTTGTGCACACACAGAGTAGACAAAGCAAAATTTAAGTAATTAGTGTAACTCTCGTGATGCAGATTGTATCCAACAGTCAGTTCAGCCTGAGCTGGTCTCTCTCTTCACAGTTGTCCGTGAACCTGTCTCTGCTGGAGGGAACCAATCAGGGTGTGCGCTCACTCCTGGTGGACGGGCTGACCGTCACCAAGGAGATGCTGAGGGAGGCTCAGCTGGCGTATCCCAGGACCCCGGTAAGCCATTTAATTGAGTTTTGGCAATTTTATTGGGGGCTGCAACGCAAGATATAAAATGCGTTATATTATTTAAAACGGCGATGACACCAGCGATATTATTGATATGTGTATACAAATATATATATTTTTTTACTAACATTAGTATTCCACACATTGAAAACACTTTCTCCTTCGTCCAGGTTTTACAGAGCCTTAAATCCAAGACGCTGGACTTGGCATGCACCCTCCAGAGATACATCCACTGCAACATGACGGTGAGCAACAATAACCAACCAACCCCCCTTGGGGCTGATCAACTCGGATGGATCGCTGGCTTAAACGCTGCCAGATTGATGCCTCCCACCCCCTCCTCCCACGGCAGCCCGTTAAAGGTGTGGCGTGGCTTTTACGACTCTTGTAAAAGGGCCTTATCGGGCCGGTCTCACACTGGGGCCCCCCTCGTTCAGCTAATGAATGTGTTGAATGAAGTGGCATCCGTCAACCTTAACACCGCCTGTTTGCCGTTATCGGCGGCACACAAACTAGCGCTTCTGTTGGCGTCGATCAGCGTCATGTGGAGGGACAGGGACAAGAATGGGGGGGGGGGGGGGGGGGGGTTATCCCCCACTCTTTCATTGTAGTCAAACAAAAGGAGGCCGGGACAAAAAGCAACATGTCAATCCCAGCGGACTTTTATGAGATGGAAAGCTATTGTTTTACTAATGTACATTTTTACATAACACTGAGCTATGATTCAAACGCCTTCAAGTCTTAACGTATTTCACAATTTATGTGCCAGCTAGAGTGTTGTAGGATAGGGGGGAAAGTCAATTCTTCACTGCAGGCAGAGAAAATACTCGAATTAACATATGTCATTGGCAAGGGTTCATCCCGTCCCTGGAAATGTGCCAATTTTCCCATTACATCAATTTGTGTGATTGTCTGTGTGGGCTCACAGGAGAGCGAGGGCAGCCCAGAGAAGGCTGGCCAGGAGCCTGATCCCTCACACCTACACCGGCTGAGGAACACTGCAGCCAAACTCTTCCAGCTGAACCAGGCCATCAGAGAGCTCCACTCCTCCCTCTCCGTCGCTCTCAGAGGTGCTTTAACTTTAAAATCGTCTGATAAATAACCCCTAGATAGGCACATGTCCAGCAGGAATTCAAATTGAGAATTTTGTCTTCTTTTAAAATAAGGTGGGGAGGGTGTTTTTGAGACCCAGACAAATGAAGATAATATTGTTTCCCCACACACCCACACACACAGGTAAAATCGGCGACTCCTGCCTTAACTCCTGCAGAGCGGCCATCTTCTCGTCTTCCAGGACCATCAACGAGGTCATCAACGGCCAGCCCAAGGGGCTTGTGGTGTCCCCTGGCCTGCAGATGCCCTGCGTTCAGACCGTCATGGCGGCACGGGATGAGCTCCATTTGGCGCTGCAGTCCATGTGCGCCGTGACCAGTCAGCAAGAGTCCACAGAGAGGAGTGGGTCGGCGTGGGGCTCAGAGAAGAGCATTGAGGAGGGCGGCTGGGCGAAAGAGGGGGCCTCCAACGGTTTCAGAAGTAGGACAGTCCCCAAGGTTGTGTACTCTCTGTCCTCAGGGGTCTCGTCATCCAACGAAGATCCTCGTTGGGTCTGAACCGCAGCTATTGAAACAAGGCTGTAGATTTAGAGTTGTTAAGTCTTTACTCGTGTCCCTGCATTCATTTTCCTTGCCTCCCTGTAGAAAAAAGTATAAATATATTTATACATGCATATCATATTTTTTGTACTTCAATTTGTTTCAAGAATGAGGCACAAGAAAAAGGCCCATGAACAAGTATAGACGTTTGAGCTTCCATTTATGTATGTAGCTAGCCTATTAGCGTAGCATCAGCAGTTAGATACATGACATTAGCTATACAGGTCCACCCCCAGTTGCACTACTAATAGTTAGGTTCCTAGATGTACACTTTTTGTGACTCAGAATTTAAAGAACATTCTGTCACTGATTCAATTTGTATTTGGTATTAAAATTGTTCAGTGTTTTGTAACCATTTGGATTTTTGTTTTGCTATCTTTTTTGGCAGTAAAAGGGGATAACCTGTTATTCTTATTTGTAAATGTAAGTTAAGAAGCAATAATTGACTACTCTGTATTCTGTAATCACACTGTATGCACTCAGAAGATGTTTATAACTCACTTAATATTGCACAATGGGTGTCTTTTATGACTTGATATGATAACTCATATAAAGTATTTTGTATATTTTAAGTGCATATCTATCATGTAAAAACTCGAGCACACACAATAAAAAATTAAAGATTGGCTCACAATCTTGTCCTTTTAATGTAAATTAATATTCATTGATTTTTCTCCTTCCCGTTGTTGATAGCAAAAATTGTCCCCAAACCCATATATATATATATATATCTTTATTGGTACCCGCTATCAAATATGCCTTTCATACTTCTTGAATCACTATAATAAGTCCTAAATCATATTAGACTATATTACAAATAGTTAATCTCTCTTGCAAAACTCACTTCAACCACCACACATGCATGCCTCAAAATAAGATTGTTACAACACAGGAAACAACAACCATTAAAAAAGCATACATTGTCACTCATAACACACTGACTTTAAAAACACTAACAACTGAGAAAAGTACAAAAATGATGAACTTCTATCTCTGAAGTTTGAATGACTTTTCACATGAATCAGTATTTCATCATAGAACAAAGATAACACCTTTTCGCTTTGACTACCTAAGTCTATACAAGAATGAATCAGAAATTTCAGCAATTTGCTTATCCTTTATGTTTTCCATATCTTTACTGTATGTATAGAAATGTACCTACTATAAAAAATTCTACATTGAAACACAAAACCAAATGAACACAAAACACTACATACATAGTCATGTTTAGTCATACTCATGCTGTACAGTCCTGTGAGGGTCCTAGTTCTCACTCCTGTGGCCCTTATCTCATCAGACACCACCTATTTTCCTCTTCCTCTCCCTTGTCCTCCATACATTTTCCCTTCCCTCCATTCCTTCTCTCTCCCTGCCTCTTCTTTTGGCTCCTAACCATGTCGGAAAGCCAATGCTACCATGGTAGCCAAGATTCTCATGAGAGATGTGATCTATGAATACGGGCATGTTAATCCTTGTGCTGATCGTGGTTTGTGCTTGGAAGATGTACTGCATGTTGAATGTTGTGTAGTAGGCTCTCGGAAGGCTGCCAGTAATATTATGGTAGCCCAAATCAAGCCACAGACAAAAGCAAGCAAGACAGATGATTACTGGATTGCCCTGGGAATGATTGACATGTCTGATCATCACAAATACCAAGTGACTACTTGTTGTTGTAAATCATGTATGACGGAGAATGTCCCTGTACTTTCTGTAAGTCGCTCTGGATACGAGCGTCTGCTAAATGACTAAATGTAAATGACTGCGTCATAGGCAAGGCTCTTAAGTGAGAGATTCCCATACCTGTCAACGTTTGGGTGGGTGGGGGGAATGCTGGTGATGTTTTCTGATTGGCTTTTTACTCTGTATAACTCGATAACAGAGCTCTGAAGTCTCATGCATTCGCTTTGAGACTCACGCATTCCAGTCATTTATCACACTCTCCCGCAACAACTTGTATTTCTCATGCATTTCAACTGTTTAACGGTGCGTGTCCACTACAACGAATCGGGCGGAGCGGGCGGCGCGGGGCGTTGGCTTCCAATACATTTTTTATGAGTCTCGTCACATTACATGACATTGTTCTGTGCCACTGCAAGTTCGCTAGCCCAGCCGACACAGGACTGGTTGAGTGACCGGTGGCGTAATATGTACTGTTATCTTGCACTAGTAAAATATTACAAAAAATAGCCAGAACCATTAAATGGTATATAAAGTCATGCTACATAGCTATGGAATGCCGTTTTAGTCCAAATTAAATAAATAAATAGGTAAATAAATAAATATGGCTATGAAATCAATCCTGAAATTAAAAAAAGATGGCAATAAATATTGCTAAGGAAGAATTCGAGTGGCACTGTGTAGATCTGAATAGTCAAGGGATATGGTTTTAATACAATTTATTTAGACTATACAATTACATATATGTTTAAACAAAGCTTTGCTGATCAGTCTCAACGAAGGAGGTGCCATCCACACAGATCGTTCGTGAGAGTGATGGCGAACCATCACACATGCACTGCCTTATATAAACTTAAGATCAAATGGCATTCTATAATCAATCAATGTAGCAAACTCTGTGATTGGCTAACTCAACTTAGTGACAGTTTGAAACAATACATCTCCGGTGTGTCCCAAAGTTCTTTGATGTCACAGCTCTCTCCAGAGCAGTAAATAATAAAGCCACAGGGGTTGACCAGTCAAATGGTCAACTGTCCTTTGTGTGACCATCTTCAAACAATACTTTTAATTAACACAAACAATTAAACAGGACACAGTCCTTCTAGTCAAAGTTCAGAGCAACTGTCTCATTGACCCCTTACAGTAGCCAGAGGACAGAAGGCCATATAAGATGCTTCACCCATCCCCCAGGGCAAGCTGCCCAGAGAGCCATCAGCACCTCACATTCCTTTGAACTCAACTTAATTATCTTCCCTTCCTGTCTCTTACCAATGAACATAGAAGATTATAGATTTCATACACATACATCTATGCATATGACCAACATTTCCACTACAATATAGAAATGTAACATCATAAAAATACATAGCTGAATCCGTTTACCTAAATAAATAAATCCATTTACTTATTTCAAAATTATATTTTTGTGAAGACAACATTTATTTGTTTCATGGGACTTTTATTTCCTAATGCCACATTTATTTGTTTATTTATTTATTTATTGGGACTTTTATTTCCTAATGCCACATATATTTCCTAACCACAATTATTTCTGTGCTGTATTTATGTTCAATCCTACATGCAAGCAAGAGGCGTGGTTATCTTCAGACCAAAGCAGCTGCACAAGATCGAAGGCAGATAGGGACACCTGGATTCAAGAGATGATGGAAGACATAAGTGGTGTCAGAGATGGCATGCTGAGACCAAATCAAATTGATCGGCATGGCTTGTTAGGGGACATAATTTTGGCACACATTAAACATTTTGTTGAGGTACTTGGGTGGATAAGTGCTCTACAGAACATAGACATTGATCACAAAGTCTTAACCCTTGTGGGCTGTTCTTAAATCGATTTCACGGTACTTTGATAGATACGTCACAGTGACCTAGCCTCGGCGCCGTCTCAAGTCGAACAAAAAGTCTAACCAGGGGTCTCATTTATAAAGCTTGCGTACGCCACTTTTCACGCGAAGGTTGTGATTTATAAAAAACAAACTTGACGGGAGAATGTGCGGTCCTCCACGCAAACTCTGACCCTCCCGTAGGCCTACGCACATTTTGGAAACTGTTGGAATTGGCGACGCAGATGACCGTACTGTAGTCAGACTGCAGAAAGTAAATTTGGGACGATTATTCGTAATATTTATATATTTTGTTTTCCTCACACACGTTTTTTTCACTAGATTTCATCTTATCATGAAGATTTAATCCAGCAGTATTATTTTAGCTTGTACTGAATGATAATTGTTCGATAAGCTCCTTACTATCAACTCAAATTTTTTATCAAAATTCAGAGCTGTCCATCATATTGTCCATTACCGGAGTGCAAGAGGGGGAAATGCCCAACTGCATGGAATGCAGATAACATCACATATCCTACCTTTAAATAACTGCAAAATACAGTGCATAACTAAAAATGAAAAAACATTCGTCAAGCTCCCGCGCAATCTCTACACTCCAGGTCCTTGTTATCAGTCCAGACTTTAATAGATTACTGTTCATAAAAAAACACTTTGGTTTTTTAATTGTATCTCGACTCGCGTTATCTGGCACAGTTGACGCCACTCGCACAGTTTTTTTTAAGTGGTGATCTACCTTTTATACTTTATTGGTTTTACCAAAATTAAAAACAGTTATTTACAGTGCATTGGTAAAAACTTCCACCACATTTCACCCAGTGTCTATCTGTCGAAACACAATTACCCCATGACCCTTACCTCAAAACAAAACACTTTAATTCACCAGTGTGGGCCCCCCCTGCGCCAACTCGGACCACTCGGAGGACCTGAGCCAGATCACCCTTGATGAGTTCCCAGAAGGCCTGATAGAATTCCGCCGGGATCCTGTCCGTTCCAAGGGCCTTCTGGGTGTTTATGGCGTGCACGACCTGGGTGAGCTCCGCCAGACTCAGCTCTGGTTCCTCGCCCTAGCCCCCCTCTTTGATTTGGTCCAGACCGTCGAGGAAGGTTTCCGCCAGAGTCCTGTCCGCCGGCTTGGTGTCGAACGGCCGGCCGTAGAACTCCTCATTCACCCTCCTGATGTCGTTGCTGTCCGTGACGGTCTGGCTGGTGGTGTTGCAGAGGGACAGGATGCCTTGTTGTTTAGACCGTGCCCTGTGGAAAAAGTGTTTGGTACATTTCTCCTCCTCCTCCAGGCCCTGGAGTTTATCCCTGAAAGTCTTCCTTTCCTGTTCTTCCTGATAGAGTGTGGCCAGGTGTTCCTTGGTCTCTGACAGCTCCCGGGTCACGTTGAATCCTCTGAGTTGGAGGAGGCTCAGGCATTGCAGGGCCCCGTTGTGGTGGTGGAAGCGGGCCCTCTATTCCCGAGCCTTCCTCCTTCCCACCCCTCCGAAGAACCCCTTGACCTGGGACTTTACCATTTCCCACCAATCTATCTGGATGTAAATAGTTATTTCAGGTCCTCCAATCCAGGTAGCACCTAGAGAAGGAGTGGGTGATGGAGGGGTCCTGGAGTACAGATGTGTTCATCCTCCAGGGCCCCCTTGTTGGTCTGGCTGGCCACTCCCATCGCAGGGTCATGGTCAGCATCCTGTGGTCTGAGAAGTGCGTCGCCTGGGTCTTGAAAGAACACACTCCCAGACCTGGCGAGAGCAAGAACATGTCGATCCTTGAAGAGGCAGAGCCCGAGGATCTCACGCACGTGTGTGTTGGGGGGGATGTGCCGCCGACGTCCATCAGGGAGTATAGTCTCGTCGTAGTCTATGAAGTCGAGCTGAGACGTGATTATTGCTGGTTGAAAACTTAACCCAATACCCCGTCAGGATTGGCTTGAAATATAGCCAGCCTTGACAATTTTTGATCGCCTCCACGGAGGCTGACGTCGGTGTGAAAGACAGTGCGTCCGTGTTTTGGCAATGATCCCAGGTGATTCGGCCGCTGTGCCGCCCGGCGCTCTCTGGCACAGAGGTAGGTTTGGTGGTTCAGCGTGAGGCCCGTGAACCCTTACAGTTCCCCAGCACGCTTGGCCTCAGCAGGCACCGTTGCAGCATATTACCCACAATGCCTTGCTCTCGCACTAGCGTCATGCTTCAGGATTGGCTCCGCAAAAGTCCAACAAAGCTCACCCACCAAAGCTCACCCACCCGCTCTTTTGCTTAATACTTTCCGTAACATCCAAGGCATTTTGAAAGAATGCGCCAACACGCTCGATCCTAAATTGGTCCTGAACATAGGCTTGAATCCAAGAACGGGACACCGTCCATGGCTCGGCTGAGCTCCTACACCAGGCCGAATTCCCTCTTGCTTGGTTAGCTATCCTTTCGCAGAGGCAATATCGTAGTCTATGAAGTCCAGCTGAGACGTGATTATTGCTGGTTGAAAACTTAACCCAATACCCCGTCAGGATTGGCTTGAAATATAGCCAGTCTTGACAATTTTTGATCGCCTCCACGGAGGCTGACGTCGGTGTGAAAGACAGTGCGTCCGTGTTTTGGCAATGATCCCAGGTGATTCAGCCGCTGTGCCGCCCGGCGCTCTCTGGCACAGAGGTAGGTTTGGTGGTTCAGCGTGAGGCCCGTGAACTCTTACAGTTACCCAGCACGCTTGGACTCAGCAGGCACCGTTGCAGCATATTACCCACAATGCCTTGCTCTCGCACTAGCGTCATGCTTCAGGATTGGCTCCGCAAAAGTCCAACAAAGCTCACCCACCAAAGCTCACCCACCCGCTCTTTTGCTCAATACTTTCCGTAACATCCAAGGCATTTTGAAAGAATGCGCCAACACGCTCGATCCTAAATTGGTCCTGAACATAGGCTTGAATCCAAGAACGGGACACCGTCCATGGCTCGGCTGAGCTCCTACACCAGGCCGAATTCCCTCTTGCTTGGTTAGCTATCCTTTCGCAGAGGCAATATCGTAGTCTATGAAGTCCAGCTGAGACGTGATTATTGCTGGTTGAAAACTTAACCCAATACCCCGTCAGGATTGGCTTGAAATATAGCCAGCCTTGACAATTTTTGATCGCCTCCACGGAGGCTGACGTCGGTGTGAAAGACAGTGCGTCCGTGTTTTGGCAATGATCCCAGGTGATTCAGCCGCTGTGCCGCCCGGCGCTCTCTGGCACAGAGGTAGGTTTGGTGGTTCAGCGTGAGGCCCGTGAACCCTTACAGTTCCCCAGCACGCTTGGCCTCAGCAGGCACCGTTGCAGCATATTCCCCACAATGCCTTGCTCTCGCACTAGCGTCATGCTTCAGGATTGGCTCCGCAAAAGTCCAACAAAGCTCACCCACCAAAGCTCACCCACCCGCTCTTTTGCTCAATACTTTACGTAACATCCAAGGCATTTTGAAAGAATGCGCCAACACGCTCGATCCTAAATTGGTCCTGAACATAGGCTTGAATCCAAGAACGGGACACCGTCCATGGCTCGGCTGAGCTCCTACACCAGGCCGAATTCCCTCTTGCTTGGTTGGCTATCCTTTCGCAGAGGCAATATCGTAGTCTATGAAGTCCAGCTGAGACGTGATTATTGCTGGTTGAAAACTTAACCCAATACCCCGTCAGGATTGGCTTGAAATATAGCCAGCCTTGACAATTTTTGATCGCCTCCACGGAGGCTGACGTCGGTGTGAAAGACAGTGCGTCCGTGTTTTGGCAATGATCCCAGGTGATTCAGCCGCTGTGCCGCCCGGCGCTCTCTGGCACAGAGGTAGGTTTGGTGGTTCAGCGTGAGGCCCGTGAACCCTTACAGTTCCCCAGCACGCTTGGCCTCAGCAGGCACCGTTGCAGCATATTACCCACAATGCCTTGCTCTCGCACTAGCGTCATGCTTCAGGATTGGCTCCGCAAAAGTCCAACAAAGCTCACCCACCAAAGCTCACCCACCCGCTCTTTTGCTCAATACTTTCCGTAACATCCAAGGCATTTTGAAAGAATGCGCCAACACGCTCGATCCTAAATTGGTCCTGAACATAGGCTTGAATCCAAGAACGGGACACCGTCCATGGCTCGGCTGAGCTCCTACACCAGGCCGAATTCCCTCTTGCTTGGTTGGCTATCCTTTCGCAGAGGCAATATCGTAGTCTATGAAGTCCAGCTGAGACGTGATTATTGCTGGTTGAAAACTTAACCCAATACCCCGTCAGGATTGGCTTGAAATATAGCCAGCCTTGACAATTTTTGATCGCCTCCACGGAGGCTGACGTCGGTGTGAAAGACAGTGCGTCCGTGTTTTGGCAATGATCCCAGGTGATTCAGCCGCTGTGCCGCCCGGCGCTCTCTGGCACAGAGGTAGGTTTGGTGGTTCAGCGTGAGGCCCGTGAACCCTTACAGTTCCCCAGCACGCTTGGCCTCAGCAGGCACCGTTGCAGCATATTACCCACAATGCCTTGCTCTCGCACTAGCGTCATGCTTCAGGATTGGCTCCGCAAAAGTCCAACAAAGCTCACCCACCAAAGCTCACCCACCCGCTCTTTTGCTCAATACTTTCCGTAACATCCAAGGCATTTTGAAAGAATGCGCCAACACGCTCGATCCTAAATTGGTCCTGAACATAGGCTTGAATCCAAGAACGGGACACCGTCCATGGCTCGGCTGAGCTCCTACACCAGGCCGAATTCCCTCTTGCTTGGTTGGCTATCCTTTCGCAGAGGCAATATCGTAGTCTATGAAGTCCAGCTGAGACGTGATTATTGCTGGTTGAAAACTTAACCCAATACCCCGTCAGGATTGGCTTGAAATATAGCCAGCCTTGACAATTTTTGATCGCCTCCACGGAGGCTGACGTCGGTGTGAAAGACAGTGCGTCCGTGTTTTGGCAATGATCCCAGGTGATTCAGCCGCTGTGCCGCCCGGCGCTCTCTGGCACAGAGGTAGGTTTGGTGGTTCAGCGTGAGGCCCGTGAACCCTTACAGTTCCCCAGCACGCTTGGCCTCAGCAGGCACCGTTGCAGCATATTACCCACAATGCCTTGCTCTCGCACTAGCGTCATGCTTCAGGATTGGCTCCGCAAAAGTCCAACAAAGCTCACCCACCAAAGCTCACCCACCCGCTCTTTTGCTCAATACTTTCCGTAACATCCAAGGCATTTTGAAAGAATGCGCCAACACGCTCGATCCTAAATTGGTCCTGAACATAGGCTTGAATCCAAGAACGGGACACCGTCCATGGCTCGGCTGAGCTCCTACACCAGGCCGAATTCCCTCTTGCTTGGTTGGCTATCCTTTCGCAGAGGCAATATCGTAGTCTATGAAGTCCAGCTGAGACGTGATTATTGCTGGTTGAAAACTTAACCCAATACCCCGTCAGGATTGGCTTGAAATATAGCCAGCCTTGACAATTTTTGATCGCCTCCACGGAGGCTGACGTCGGTGTGAAAGACAGTGCGTCCGTGTTTTGGCAATGATCCCAGGTGATTCAGCCGCTGTGCCGCCCGGCGCTCTCTGGCACAGAGGTAGGTTTGGTGGTTCAGCGTGAGGCCCGTGAACCCTTACAGTTCCCCAGCACGCTTGGCCTCAGCAGGCACCGTTGCAGCATATTCCCCACAATGCCTTGCTCTCGCACTAGCGTCATGCTTCAGGATTGGCTCCGCAAAAGTCCAACAAAGCTCACCCACCAAAGCTCACCCACCCGCTCTTTTGCTCAATACTTTCCGTAACATCCAAGGCATTTTGAAAGAATGCGCCAACACGCTCGATCCTAAATTGGTCCTGAACATAGGCTTGAATCCAAGAACGGGACACCGTCCATGGCTCGGCTGAGCTCCTACACCAGGCCGAATTCCCTCTTGCTTGGTTGGCTATCCTTTCGCAGAGGCAATATCGTAGTCTATGAAGTCCAGCTGAGACGTGATTATTGCTGGTTGAAAACTTAACCCAATACCCCGTCAGGATTGGCTTGAAATATAGCCAGCCTTGACAATTTTTGATCGCCTCCACGGAGGCTGACGTCGGTGTGAAAGACAGTGCGTCCGTGTTTTGGCAATGATCCCAGGTGATTCAGCCGCTGTGCCGCCCGGCGCTCTCTGGCACAGAGGTAGGTTTGGTGGTTCAGCGTGAGGCCCGTGAACCCTTACAGTTCCCCAGCACGCTTGGCCTCAGCAGGCACCGTTGCAGCATATTACCCACAATGCCTTGCTCTCGCACTAGCGTCATGCTTCAGGATGGGCTCCGCAAAAGTCCAACAAAGCTCACCCACCAAAGCTCACCCACCCGCTCTTTTGCTCAATACTTTCCGTAACATCCAAGGCATTTTGAAAGAATGCGCCAACACGCTCGATCCTAAATTGGTCCTGAACATAGGCTTGAATCCAAGAACGGGACACCGTCCATGGCTCGGCTGAGCTCCTACACCAGGCCGAATTCCCTCTTGCTTGGTTGGCTATCCTTTCGCAGAGGCAATATCGTAGTCTATGAAGTCCAGCTGAGACGTGATTATTGCTGGTTGAAAACTTAACCCAATACCCCGTCAGGATTGGCTTGAAATATAGCCAGCCTTGACAATTTTTGATCGCCTCCACGGAGGCTGACGTCGGTGTGAAAGACAGTGCGTCCGTGTTTTGGCAATGATCCCAGGTGATTCAGCCGCTGTGCCGCCCGGCGCTCTCTGGCACAGAGGTAGGTTTGGTGGTTCAGCGTGAGGCCCGTGAACCCTTACAGTTCCCCAGCACGCTTGGCCTCAGCAGGCACCGTTGCAGCATATTACCCACAATGCCTTGCTCTCGCACTAGCGTCATGCTTCAGGATGGGCTCCGCAAAAGTCCAACAAAGCTCACCCACCAAAGCTCACCCACCCGCTCTTTTGCTCAATACTTTCCGTAACATCCAAGGCATTTTGAAAGAATGCGCCAACACGCTCGATCCTAAATTGGTCCTGAACATAGGCTTGAATCCAAGAACGGGACACCGTCCATGGCTCGGCTGAGCTCCTACACCAGGCCGAATTCCCTCTTGCTTGGTTGGCTATCCTTTCGCAGAGGCAATATCGTAGTCTATGAAGTCCAGCTGAGACGTGATTATTGCTGGTTGAAAACTTAACCCAATACCCCGTCAGGATTGGCTTGAAATATAGCCAGCCTTGACAATTTTTGATCGCCTCCACGGAGGCTGACGTCGGTGTGAAAGACAGTGCGTCCGTGTTTTGGCAATGATCCCAGGTGATTCAGCCGCTGTGCCGCCCGGCGCTCTCTGGCACAGAGGTAGGTTTGGTGGTTCAGCGTGAGGCCCGTGAACCCTTACAGTTCCCCAGCACGCTTGGCCTCAGCAGGCACCGTTGCAGCATATTACCCACAATGCCTTGCTCTCGCACTAGCGTCATGCTTCAGGATTGGCTCCGCAAAAGTCCAACAAAGCTCACCCACCAAAGCTCACCCACCCGCTCTTTTGCTCAATACTTTCCGTAACATCCAAGGCATTTTGAAAGAATGCGCCAACACGCTCGATCCTAAATTGGTCCTGAACATAGGCTTGAATCCAAGAACGGGACACCGTCCATGGCTCGGCTGAGCTCCTACACCAGGCCGAATTCCCTCTTGCTTGGTTGGCTATCCTTTCGCAGAGGCAATATCGTAGTCTATGAAGTCCAGCTGAGACGTGATTATTGCTGGTTGAAAACTTAACCCAATACCCCGTCAGGATTGGCTTGAAATATAGCCAGCCTTGACAATTTTTGATCGCCTCCACGGAGGCTGACGTCGGTGTGAAAGACAGTGCGTCCGTGTTTTGGCAATGATCCCAGGTGATTCAGCCGCTGTGCCGCCCGGCGCTCTCTGGCACAGAGGTAGGTTTGGTGGTTCAGCGTGAGGCCCGTGAACCCTTACAGTTCCCCAGCACGCTTGGCCTCAGCAGGCACCGTTGCAGCATATTCCCCACAATGCCTTGCTCTCGCACTAGCGTCATGCTTCAGGATTGGCTCCGCAAAAGTCCAACAAAGCTCACCCACCAAAGCTCACCCACCCGCTCTTTTGCTCAATACTTTCCGTAACATCCAAGGCATTTTGAAAGAATGCGCCAACACGCTCGATCCTAAATTGGTCCTGAACATAGGCTTGAATCCAAGAACGGGACACCGTCCATGGCTCGGCTGAGCTCCTACACCAGGCCGAATTCCCTCTTGCTTGGTTGGCTATCCTTTCGCAGAGGCAATATCGTAGTCTATGAAGTCCAGCTGAGACGTGATTATTGCTGGTTGAAAACTTAACCCAATACCCCGTCAGGATTGGCTTGAAATATAGCCAGCCTTGACAATTTTTGATCGCCTCCACGGAGGCTGACGTCGGTGTGAAAGACAGTGCGTCCGTGTTTTGGCAATGATCCCAGGTGATTCAGCCGCTGTGCCGCCCGGCGCTCTCTGGCACAGAGGTAGGTTTGGTGGTTCAGCGTGAGGCCCGTGAACCCTTACAGTTCCCCAGCACGCTTGGCCTCAGCAGGCACCGTTGCAGCATATTACCCACAATGCCTTGCTCTCGCACTAGCGTCATGCTTCAGGATTGGCTCCGCAAAAGTCCAACAAAGCTCACCCACCAAAGCTCACCCACCCGCTCTTTTGCTCAATACTTTCCGTAACATCCAAGGCATTTTGAAAGAATGCGCCAACACGCTCGATCCTAAATTGGTCCTGAACATAGGCTTGAATCCAAGAACGGGACACCGTCCATGGCTCGGCTGAGCTCCTACACCAGGCCGAATTCCCTCTTGCTTGGTTGGCTATCCTTTCGCAGAGGCAATATCGTAGTCTATGAAGTCCAGCTGAGACGTGATTATTGCTGGTTGAAAACTTAACCCAATACCCCGTCAGGATTGGCTTGAAATATAGCCAGCCTTGACAATTTTTGATCGCCTCCACGGAGGCTGACGTCGGTGTGAAAGACAGTGCGTCCGTGTTTTGGCAATGATCCCAGGTGATTCAGCCGCTGTGCCGCCCGGCGCTCTCTGGCACAGAGGTAGGTTTGGTGGTTCAGCGTGAGGCCCGTGAACCCTTACAGTTCCCCAGCACGCTTGGCCTCAGCAGGCACCGTTGCAGCATATTACCCACAATGCCTTGCTCTCGCACTAGCGTCATGCTTCAGGATTGGCTCCGCAAAAGTCCAACAAAGCTCACCCACCAAAGCTCACCCACCCGCTCTTTTGCTCAATACTTTCCGTAACATCCAAGGCATTTTGAAAGAATGCGCCAACACGCTCGATCCTAAATTGGTCCTGAACATAGGCTTGAATCCAAGAACGGGACACCGTCCATGGCTCGGCTGAGCTCCTACACCAGGCCGAATTCCCTCTTGCTTGGTTGGCTATCCTTTCGCAGAGGCAATATCGTAGTCTATGAAGTCCAGCTGAGACGTGATTATTGCTGGTTGAAAACTTAACCCAATACCCCGTCAGGATTGGCTTGAAATATAGCCAGCCTTGACAATTTTTGATCGCCTCCACGGAGGCTGACGTCGGTGTGAAAGACAGTGCGTCCGTGTTTTGGCAATGATCCCAGGTGATTCAGCCGCTGTGCCGCCCGGCGCTCTCTGGCACAGAGGTAGGTTTGGTGGTTCAGCGTGAGGCCCGTGAACCCTTACAGTTCCCCAGCACGCTTGGCCTCAGCAGGCACCGTTGCAGCATATTCCCCACAATGCCTTGCTCTCGCACTAGCGTCATGCTTCAGGATTGGCTCCGCAAAAGTCCAACAAAGCTCACCCACCAAAGCTCACCCACCCGCTCTTTTGCTCAATACTTTCCGTAACATCCAAGGCATTTTGAAAGAATGCGCCAACACGCTCGATCCTAAATTGGTCCTGAACATAGGCTTGAATCCAAGAACGGGACACCGTCCATGGCTCGGCTGAGCTCCTACACCAGGCCGAATTCCCTCTTGCTTGGTTGGCTATCCTTTCGCAGAGGCAATATCGTAGTCTATGAAGTCCAGCTGAGACGTGATTATTGCTGGTTGAAAACTTAACCCAATACCCCGTCAGGATTGGCTTGAAATATAGCCAGCCTTGACAATTTTTGATCGCCTCCACGGAGGCTGACGTCGGTGTGAAAGACAGTGCGTCCGTGTTTTGGCAATGATCCCAGGTGATTCAGCCGCTGTGCCGCCCGGCGCTCTCTGGCACAGAGGTAGGTTTGGTGGTTCAGCGTGAGGCCCGTGAACCCTTACAGTTCCCCAGCACGCTTGGCCTCAGCAGGCACCGTTGCAGCATATTACCCACAATGCCTTGCTCTCGCACTAGCGTCATGCTTCAGGATTGGCTCCGCAAAAGTCCAACAAAGCTCACCCACCAAAGCTCACCCACCCGCTCTTTTGCTCAATACTTTCCGTAACATCCAAGGCATTTTGAAAGAATGCGCCAACACGCTCGATCCTAAATTGGTCCTGAACATAGGCTTGAATCCAAGAACGGGACACCGTCCATGGCTCGGCTGAGCTCCTACACCAGGCCGAATTCCCTCTTGCTTGGTTGGCTATCCTTTCGCAGAGGCAATATCGTAGTCTATGAAGTCCAGCTGAGACGTGATTATTGCTGGTTGAAAACTTAACCCAATACCCCGTCAGGATTGGCTTGAAATATAGCCAGCCTTGACAATTTTTGATCGCCTCCACGGAGGCTGACGTCGGTGTGAAAGACAGTGCGTCCGTGTTTTGGCAATGATCCCAGGTGATTCAGCCGCTGTGCCGCCCGGCGCTCTCTGGCACAGAGGTAGGTTTGGTGGTTCAGCGTGAGGCCCGTGAACCCTTACAGTTCCCCAGCACGCTTGGCCTCAGCAGGCACCGTTGCAGCATATTACCCACAATGCCTTGCTCTCGCACTAGCGTCATGCTTCAGGATGGGCTCCGCAAAAGTCCAACAAAGCTCACCCACCAAAGCTCACCCACCCGCTCTTTTGCTCAATACTTTCCGTAACATCCAAGGCATTTTGAAAGAATGCGCCAACACGCTCGATCCTAAATTGGTCCTGAACATAGGCTTGAATCCAAGAACGGGACACCGTCCATGGCTCGGCTGAGCTCCTACACCAGGCCGAATTCCCTCTTGCTTGGTTGGCTATCCTTTCGCAGAGGCAATATCGTAGTCTATGAAGTCCAGCTGAGACGTGATTATTGCTGGTTGAAAACTTAACCCAATACCCCGTCAGGATTGGCTTGAAATATAGCCAGCCTTGACAATTTTTGATCGCCTCCACGGAGGCTGACGTCGGTGTGAAAGACAGTGCGTCCGTGTTTTGGCAATGATCCCAGGTGATTCAGCCGCTGTGCCGCCCGGCGCTCTCTGGCACAGAGGTAGGTTTGGTGGTTCAGCGTGAGGCCCGTGAACCCTTACAGTTCCCCAGCACGCTTGGCCTCAGCAGGCACCGTTGCAGCATATTACCCACAATGCCTTGCTCTCGCACTAGCGTCATGCTTCAGGATGGGCTCCGCAAAAGTCCAACAAAGCTCACCCACCAAAGCTCACCCACCCGCTCTTTTGCTCAATACTTTCCGTAACATCCAAGGCATTTTGAAAGAATGCGCCAACACGCTCGATCCTAAATTGGTCCTGAACATAGGCTTGAATCCAAGAACGGGACACCGTCCATGGCTCGGCTGAGCTCCTACACCAGGCCGAATTCCCTCTTGCTTGGTTGGCTATCCTTTCGCAGAGGCAATATCGTAGTCTATGAAGTCCAGCTGAGACGTGATTATTGCTGGTTGAAAACTTAACCCAATACCCCGTCAGGATTGGCTTGAAATATAGCCAGCCTTGACAATTTTTGATCGCCTCCACGGAGGCTGACGTCGGTGTGAAAGACAGTGCGTCCGTGTTTTGGCAATGATCCCAGGTGATTCAGCCGCTGTGCCGCCCGGCGCTCTCTGGCACAGAGGTAGGTTTGGTGGTTCAGCGTGAGGCCCGTGAACCCTTACAGTTCCCCAGCACGCTTGGCCTCAGCAGGCACCGTTGCAGCATATTACCCACAATGCCTTGCTCTCGCACTAGCGTCATGCTTCAGGATTGGCTCCGCAAAAGTCCAACAAAGCTCACCCACCAAAGCTCACCCACCCGCTCTTTTGCTCAATACTTTCCGTAACATCCAAGGCATTTTGAAAGAATGCGCCAACACGCTCGATCCTAAATTGGTCCTGAACATAGGCTTGAATCCAAGAACGGGACACCGTCCATGGCTCGGCTGAGCTCCTACACCAGGCCGAATTCCCTCTTGCTTGGTTGGCTATCCTTTCGCAGAGGCAATATCGTAGTCTATGAAGTCCAGCTGAGACGTGATTATTGCTGGTTGAAAACTTAACCCAATACCCCGTCAGGATTGGCTTGAAATATAGCCAGCCTTGACAATTTTTGATCGCCTCCACGGAGGCAGACGTCGGTGTGAAAGACAGTGCGTCCGTGTTTTGGCAATGATCCCAGGTGATTCAGCCGCTGTGCCGCCCGGCGCTCTCTGGCACAGAGGTAGGTTTGGTGGTTCAGCGTGAGGCCCGTGAACCCTTACAGTTCCCCAGCACGCTTGGACTCAGCAGGCACCGTTGCAGCATATTACCCACAATGCCTTGCTCTCGCACTAGCGTCATGCTTCAGGATTGGCTCCGCGTCCAACAAAGCTCACCCACCAAAGCTCACCCACCCGCTCTTTTGCTCAATACTTTCCGTAACATCCAAGGCATTTTGAAAGAATGCGCCAACACGCTCGATCCTAAATTGGTCCTGAACATAGGCTTGAATCCAAGAACGGGACACCGTCCATGGCTCGGCTGAGCTCCTACACCAGGCCGAATTCCCTCTTGCTTGGTTGGCTATCCTTTCGCAGAGGCAATATCGTAGTCTATGAAGTCCAGCTGAGACGTGATTATTGCTGGTTGAAAACTTAACCCAATACCCCGTCAGGATTGGCTTGAAATATAGCCAGCCTTGACAATTTTTGATCGCCTCCACGGAGGCTGACGTCGGTGTGAAAGACAGTGCGTCCGTGTTTTGGCAATGATCCCAGGTGATTCAGCCGCTGTGCCGCCCGGCGCTCTCTGGCACAGAGGTAGGTTTGGTGGTTCAGCGTGAGGCCCGTGAACCCTTACAGTTCCCCAGCACGCTTGGCCTCAGCAGGCACCGTTGCAGCATATTACCCACAATGCCTTGCTCTCGCACTAGCGTCATGCTTCAGGATTGGCTCCGCAAAAGTCCAACAAAGCTCACCCACCAAAGCTCACCCACCCGCTCTTTTGCTCAATACTTTCCGTAACATCCAAGGCATTTTGAAAGAATGCGCCAACACGCTCGATCCTAAATTGGTCCTGAACATAGGCTTGAATCCAAGAACGGGACACCGTCCATGGCTCGGCTGAGCTCCTACACCAGGCCGAATTCCCTCTTGCTTGGTTGGCTATCCTTTCGCAGAGGCAATTTCGTAGTCTATGAAGTCCAGCTGAGACGTGATTATTGCTGGTTGAAAACTTAACCCAATACCCCGTCAGGATTGGCTTGAAATATAGCCAGCCTTGACAATTTTTGATCGCCTCCACGGAGGCTGACGTCGGTGTGAAAGACAGTGCGTCCGTGTTTTGGCAATGATCCCAGGTGATTCAGCCGCTGTGCCGCCCGGCGCTCTCTGGCACAGAGGTAGGTTTGGTGGTTCAGCGTGAGGCCCGTGAACCCTTACAGTTCCCCAGCACGCTTGGCCTCAGCAGGCACCGTTGCAGCATATTCCCCACAATGCCTTGCTCTCGCACTAGCGTCATGCTTCAGGATTGGCTCCGCAAAAGTCCAACAAAGCTCACCCACCAAAGCTCACCCACCCGCTCTTTTGCTCAATACTTTCCGTAACATCCAAGGCATTTTGAAAGAATGCGCCAACACGCTCGATCCTAAATTGGTCCTGAACATAGGCTTGAATCCAAGAACGGGACACCGTCCATGGCTCGGCTGAGCTCCTACACCAGGCCGAATTCCCTCTTGCTTGGTTGGCTATCCTTTCGCAGAGGCAATATCGTAGTCTATGAAGTCCAGCTGAGACGTGATTATTGCTGGTTGAAAACTTAACCCAATACCCCGTCAGGATTGGCTTGAAATATAGCCAGCCTTGACAATTTTTGATCGCCTCCACGGAGGCTGACGTCGGTGTGAAAGACAGTGCGTCCGTGTTTTGGCAATGATCCCAGGTGATTCAGCCGCTGTGCCGCCCGGCGCTCTCTGGCACAGAGGTAGGTTTGGTGGTTCAGCGTGAGGCCCGTGAACCCTTACAGTTCCCCAGCACGCTTGGCCTCAGCAGGCACCGTTGCAGCATATTACCCACAATGCCTTGCTCTCGCACTAGCGTCATGCTTCAGGATTGGCTCCGCAAAAGTCCAACAAAGCTCACCCACCAAAGCTCACCCACCCGCTCTTTTGCTCAATACTTTCCGTAACATCCAAGGCATTTTGAAAGAATGCGCCAACACGCTCGATCCTAAATTGGTCCTGAACATAGGCTTGAATCCAAGAACGGGACACCGTCCATGGCTCGGCTGAGCTCCTACACCAGGCCGAATTCCCTCTTGCTTGGTTGGCTATCCTTTCGCAGAGGCAATATCGTAGTCTATGAAGTCCAGCTGAGACGTGATTATTGCTGGTTGAAAACTTAACCCAATACCCCGTCAGGATTGGCTTGAAATATAGCCAGCCTTGACAATTTTTGATCGCCTCCACGGAGGCTGACGTCGGTGTGAAAGACAGTGCGTCCGTGTTTTGGCAATGATCCCAGGTGATTCAGCCGCTGTGCCGCCCGGCGCTCTCTGGCACAGAGGTAGGTTTGGTGGTTCAGCGTGAGGCCCGTGAACCCTTACAGTTCCCCAGCACGCTTGGCCTCAGCAGGCACCGTTGCAGCATATTACCCACAATGCCTTGCTCTCGCACTAGCGTCATGCTTCAGGATTGGCTCCGCAAAAGTCCAACAAAGCTCACCCCACCCACCCGCTCTTTTGCTCAATACTTTCCGTAACATCCAAGGCATTTTGAAAGAATGCGCCAACACGCTCGATCCTAAATTGGTCCTGAACATAGGCTTGAATCCAAGAACGGGACACCGTCCATGGCTCGGCTGAGCTCCTACACCAGGCCGAATTCCCTCTTGCTTGGTTGGCTATCCTTTCGCAGAGGCAACTTCGTAGTCTATGAAGTCCAGCTGAGACGTGATTATTGCTGGTTGAAAACTTAACCCAATACCCCGTCAGGATTGGCTTGAAATATAGCCAGCCTTGACAATTTTTGATCGCCTCCACGGAGGCTGACGTCGGTGTGAAAGACAGTGCGTCCGTGTTTTGGCAATGATCCCAGGTGATTCAGCCGCTGTGCCGCCCGGCGCTCTCTGGCACAGAGGTAGGTTTGGTGGTTCAGCGTGAGGCCCGTGAACCCTTACAGTTCCCCAGCACGCTTGGCCTCAGCAGGCACCGTTGCAGCATATTACCCACAATGCCTTGCTCTCGCACTAGCGTCATGCTTCAGGATTGGCTCCGCAAAAATCCAACAAAGCTCACCCACCAAAGCTCACCCACCCGCTCTTTTGCTCAATACTTTCCGTAACATCCAAGGCATTTTGAAAGAATGCGCCAACACGCTCGATCCTAAATTGGTCCTGAACATAGGCTTGAATCCAAGAACGGGACACCGTCCATGGCTCGGCTGAGCTCCTACACCAGGCCGAATTCCCTCTTGCTTGGTTGGCTATCCTTTCGCAGAGGCAATATCGTAGTCTATGAAGTCTAGCTGAGACGTGATTATTGCTGGTTGAAAACTTAACCCAATATCCCGTCAGGATTGGCTTGAAATATAGCCAGCCTTGACAATTTTTGATCGCCTCCACGGAGGCAGACGTCGGTGTGAAAGACAGTGCGTCCGTGTTTTGGCAATGATCCCAGGTGATTCAGCCGCTGTGCCGCCCGGCGCTCTCTGGCACAGAGGTAGGTTTGGTGGTTCAGCGTGAGGCCCGTGAACTCTTACAGTTACCCAGCACGCTTGGACTCAGCAGGCACCGTTGCAGCATATTACCCACAATGCCTTGCTCTCGCACTAGCGTCATGCTTCAGGATTGGCTCCGCAAAAGTCCACCAAAGCTCACCCACCCGCTCTTTTGCTCAATACTTTCCGTAACATCCAAGGCATTTTGAAAGAATGCGCCAACACGCTCGATCCTAAATTGGTCCTGAACATAGGCTTGAATCCAAGAACGGGACACCGTCCATGGCTCGGCTGAGCTCCTACACCAGGCCGAATTCCCTCTTGCTTGGTTGGCTATCCTTTCGCAGAGGCAATATCGTAGTCTATGAAGTCCAGCTGAGACGTGATTATTGCTGGTTGAAAACTTAACCCAATACCCCGTCAGGATTGGCTTGAAATATAGCCAGCCTTGACAATTTTTGATCGCCTCCACGGAGGCTGACGTCGGTGTGAAAGACAGTGCGTCCGTGTTTTGGCAATGATCCCAGGTGATTCAGCCGCTGTGCCGCCCGGCGCTCTCTGGCACAGAGGTAGGTTTGGTGGTTAAGCGTGAGGCCCGTGAACCCTTACAGTTCCCCAGCACGCTTGGCCTCAGCAGGCACCGTTGCAGCATATTCCCCACAATGCCTTGCTCTCGCACTAGCGTCATGCTTCAGGATTGGCTCCGCAAAAGTCCAACAAAGCTCACCCACCAAAGCTCACCCACCCGCTCTTTTGCTCAATACTTTCCGTAACATCCAAGGCATTTTGAAAGAATGCGCCAACACGCTCGATCCTAAATTTGTCCTGAACATAGGCTTGAATCCAAGAACGGGACACCGTCCATGGCTCGGCTGAGCTCCTACACCAGGCCGAATTCCCTCTTGCTTGGTTGGCTATCCTTTCGCAGAGGCAATTTCGTAGTCTATGAAGTCCAGCTGAGACGTGATTATTGCTGGTTGAAAACTTAACCCAATACCCCGTCAGGATTGGCTTGAAATATAGCCAGCCTTGACAATTTTTGATCGCCTCCACGAAGGCAGACGTCGGTGTGAAAGACAGTGCGTCCGTGTTTTGGCAATGATCCCAGGTGATTCAGCCGCTGTGCCGCCCGGCGCTCTCTGGCACAGAGGTAGGTTTGGTGGTTCAGCGTGAGGCCCATGAACCCTTACAGTTCCCCAGCACGCTTGGCCTCAGCAGGCACCGTTGCAGCATATTCCCCACAATGCCTTGCTCTCGCACTAGCGTCATGCTTCAGGATGGGCTCCGCAAAAGTCCAACAAAGCTCACCCACCAAAGCTCACCCACCCGCTCTTTTGCTCAATACTTTCCGTAACATCCAAGGCATTTTGAAAGAATGCGCCAACACGCTCGATCCTAAATTGGTCCTGAACATAGGCTTGAATCCAAGAACGGGACACCGTCCATGGCTCGGCTGAGCTCCTACACCAGGCCGAATTCCCTCTTGCTTGGTTGGCTATCCTTTCGCAGAGGCAATATCATAGTCTATGAAGTCCAGCTGAGACGTGATTATTGCTGGTTGAAAACTTAACCCAATACCCCGTCAGGATTGGCTTGAAATATAGCCAGCCTTGACAATTTTTGATCGCCTCCACGGAGGCTGACGTCGGTGTGAAAGACAGTGCGTCCGTGTTTTGGCAATGATCCCAGGTGATTCAGCCGCTGTGCCGCCCGGCGCTCTCTGGCACAGAGGTAGGTTTGTTGGTTCAGCGTGAGGCCCGTGAACCCTTACAGTTCCCCAGCACGCTTGGCCTCAGCAGGCACCGTTGCAGCATATTACCCACAATGCCTTGCTCTCGCACTAGCGTCATGCTTCAGGATTGGCTCCGCAAAAATCCAACAAAGCTCACCCACCAAAGCTCACCCACCCGCTCTTTTGCTCAATACTTTCCGTAACATCCAAGGCATTTTGAAAGAATGCGCCAACACGCTCGATCCTAAATTGGTCCTGAACATAGGCTTGAATCCAAGAACGGGACACCGTCCATGGCTCGGCTGAGCTCCTACACCAGGCCGAATTCCCTCTTGCTTGGTTGGCTATCCTTTCGCAGAGGCAATATCGTAGTCTATGAAGTCTAGCTGAGACGTGATTATTGCTGGTTGAAAACTTAACCCAATATCCCGTCAGGATTGGCTTGAAATATAGCCAGCCTTGACAATTTTTGATCGCCTCCACGGAGGCAGACGTCGGTGTGAAAGACAGTGCGTCCGTGTTTTGGCAATGATCCCAGGTGATTCAGCCGCTGTGCCGCCCGGCGCTCTCTGGCACAGAGGTAGGTTTGGTGGTTCAGCGTGAGGCCCGTGAACTCTTACAGTTACCCAGCACGCTTGGACTCAGCAGGCACCGTTGCAGCATATTACCCACAATGCCTTGCTCTCGCACTAGCGTCATGCTTCAGGATTGGCTCCGCAAAAGTCCACCAAAGCTCACCCACCCGCTCTTTTGCTCAATACTTGATTGCGGGCTTCCTGGGGAAGTATGGCAAGGTGGACCCCCAGGTACGCTACCTGCGGGACGGATACGGGATCTGGGCTGCCCGGAGGCAGTACCGGGTCCTGCTGGCCGACGATCCGGAGGGTGCGGACGGCCTCCGGCACCCCCCGGCCTACTTTACCATCGGGGCCGAGAGAGGGTTTCTTTTTTACTCCGGGCAGCCCGCGTTTTGCCGGAAGTGCCGGGTTTTCGGGCACGTGGCCACCGGGTGCGCCCAGCTGCGGTGCCGGAACTGTGGGGAGGCGGGGCACGGCGTTGCTTCCTGCCAGGCCCCCAAGAAGTGCCATCATTGTGGCGAGGACGGGCACCTGTTTCGCGACTGCTCCAGGCGCTCCTACGCCGGGGCGGTCTCTGGCCATCGGGGGGGCCAGGGTGCCTGGGGGGGGTTTTCCGGCCCCGCTGGTCGGAGGGCTCCTGGTGGTCAGGCGGCGGAGGCGGGTCCTGAGGGTCCTGCGGCGGCGGAGGAGGCGATTCCCGGTCCGGCTATGGATCCCGTTCCGGAGGCGGTGGCGGCGGAGGCGTTTCCCGGTCCGGCTGCGGGTCGTGTTCCGGAGGCGGTGGCGGCGGACGCGTTTCCCGGTCCGGCTGCGGATCCCGTTCAGGCGGCGGTGGTGGCGGCGGCTCCCGGTCCGGCGGCGGCTCCCGGTCCGGCGGCGGGTCCGGCGGCGGGTCCCGATTCGGCGGGTGCCGGCCTCCGGGGGGAGGCAGAGGTCAACGCGCTGGAAGCTACCTTGATTTCGTCCTGGGGAGAGGCGGTGGAGGGGGATGCTCTGGCCGTTCTGGCCGAGCTGGATTTTTCCAGTTTTCCACTGGGTGGCTCCTGGTCGGTCGGGGGCAGCGAGGAGGATGGCATGGAGGTGGCTGCGGCGAGTCTGCGGAGGAGCCGGTCGTTGTCGGGCGGTGAGGTGTCGCCTTCCTCTTCCGGGGAGGGGCGGTCGGAGCTTCCGGTGCAGGGAAAGAGGAAGAGGAAGAAGAGGAAGGGGTTGGGTGTGGCATTTGACCCCCCTGCCTCTCTCCCTTTGGCCAACCGCTTTGCCCTACATTCTGGGTCGGACGACGCAGAGGCCGTCTTGGAGGACGCCATACCGCCCACTGCCCCTCCGGGCGCGGAGGCGGTTTCTGGTTCTAAAGGGACAGGGGCGGCGACCGGCGGGGCCCCGGGGCTTGCCCCGGTCGTGCTGCCGGGATGCATGGAGCCAGTGCCGGAGTCGCCCCTGAGCCTGGCGGGCTCCCTCCCGGAGCTGCTGTCGCCGAATGCAGGTCTCGCCATTGTGGACTACCCCGACTCTTCGGCGCCTGAGACAGGCTTGGACTTCATGGACAAGCTTCCCGATGGGTGACTTTATTGTTTGTACCGTTAATGTCCGGGGGATGCAAGGGGCTGTGAAGAGGGCGGGGGTGTTTTTGTATCTGGGGGGGGGTGTCTTTTCACGTGTGCTTCGTGCAGGAGGCTCACTTGAGGGACGGGAGGGATGTGGGGGTTTTCCAACGGGGCTGGGGGAGGGGGGAGTCCTGCTGGGGTGTGGGGGGGGTGCATTCCTCGGGGGTGGGTATTTTGTTTGGGGACCGGGATTTCAGGGTGTCGGGGAGTTTTTCTGTGGTCCAGGGGAGGGTTTTGGTGGTGGATGCGGCGTGGAGGGGGGTTTCTTTTCGTTTTATCAACGTGTATGCTCCGGCCCATCGTCGGGAGCGCAAGGGGGTGTTGTTGGCGCTGGCGGATGTTTGTGTCACGGATAGGGTTTTGGTGTTGGGTGGGGACTTTAATGTTTCTTTGGATAGGGAGGGGGATTTCACGGTGCAACATGTACGGGATGTGGTGGGGGGGTTTTTGTTGCAGGACTGTTATAGGGCTGTGCACGCAAGGGGGGGGGGTTACACGTGGGGCAACTCACGGGGGGACCGCAGTCGGATCGACTTTGTTTTTGTACCCAGCACGGCGGTGGTCGGGGTTGCGGAGGTCACGCCGGTATGGTTTTCGGACCATCACCAGCTCCGGGTGACCTTCGGGGTGGATGCTCCGATGCACGGGAGGGGTTATTGGCGCCTCGATCCGCGGATCCTCGAGGAGGAGGCTTTCCAGGCCTGTTTCGGGGACCACTATGAGGTCTGGGCCTCCCTCAAGCCCTACTTTGGGTCTGTGGTGGACTGGTGGGAAGCCGTCAAGGTCCACACCCGGACCCTGGCCACGGACTACCGAGCTGGGAGAGCGCGGGCGGAGAGAGCGGAGCTGTCCGGCCTCCAGAGGGCCTTGTCCCACCTGCTGGCAGCGGAGAACCGTGGGGAGGGGACGGACATGGAGGGCATGGAGGTGGTCAAGGGGAGGCTGGCCTCCTACTTCCGGGCCAGGGCCGAGGCCTTCCTCTTCCGGAGCCGGGCGGACGCTTTCGAGTTGGGGGAGGTGTCCGGGGCCTTCTTTTTCCGCCAGGTCCGGGCAGCCAGGGCGCGCAGCGTCATCCCGGGACTGCGGGCGGAGGACGGGGCCCGGGTCACTGACCCCAAGGGGATGGTGGGGGTGGCGACCGCCCACTATAGGGAGGCCTTCGGACTGCGGGGGGTGGACAGGGAGGGGGCTGACCGCTTTGTGGGGGGCCTGCCCGGGAGGGTGCCGGCAGGGGTGGCGGAGGACCTCGAGCGGCCTCTGTCCCTGGCGGAGGTGGAGGAGGCCATGCGGGGACTGCCGGCGGGGAAGGTGCCCGGGCTCGACGGCCTGCCCCGGGAATTTTTCGTTGCCTTCTGGGGGATCCTGGGACCGGACCTGGTGGAGGTGCTGGCGGCGGCGCTGGAGGGGGGACTTCTGGGGGCCACCATGCGGGTGGGGGTCCTCAGCCTCCTCTTCAAAAAAGGGGACCCGGAACTGATGGGCAACTACCGGCCCATCACTCTGCTCTGCGCGGACTACAAAATCCTGGCCAGGGTGGTGGCGCGGAGGCTCCGGGCGGCGCTGCCACACGTGGTCCACATGGACCAGACGTGCGGAGTGGAGGGGCGCAGGGTCCACTTTAACACGGGCCTGGTCCGGGACTGCCTGCACTGGGTGAGGGAGCGGGGGGTCCACCTGATGATGGTGGGCCTGGATATGGAGAAGGCGTTCGACAGGGTGGATCACGGGTTTTTGTTTTCGGCGATGGAGAGGGTGGGTTTTGGGCCTCGGTTTTTGCGGTGGGTGGGGGTTCTGTACACGGGGGTGGGCAGCAGGGTGGCGGTGAACGGGCACTTGGGGGAGGTGGTGCCGCAGCTGTCGGGGGTCCGGCAGGGGTGCCCTTTGTCTCCCCTGCTGTTCATAATGTATCTGGAGCCACTGGCGGAGGCCATCAGGGTGGACGCGGGGGTGGCGGGCCTGCGTCTGCCTGGTGGGGGCCCGGAGGAGCTGCGGATCTCCCTGTACGCAGACGACATGACCCTTTTCCTCAAGTCGGAGGGGTCGGTGAGGAGGGTGGTGGAGCTGTTGGGTCGGTTCGGGGAGGTGTCGGGGGCCAGGGTCAACCTGGGGAAGTCCTGCATAAAGTTTTTTGGGCCGTGGGCGGGGAGGGAGGACGGTGTGGGCGGCCTGTCTCCGTGCCCGGGGCCCATGAGGGTCCTCGGGGTGGACTTCGCGGTGGAGGGGAGCGGGGCCCTCAACTGGAGGAAGTGCCTGGCCGCGGTCCGGACCAAGATGGGGCTGTGGAGGGCCCGTGGGCTCACCCTGAGCGGCAGGGTGTTGGCGGTGAAGGCCGACATCCTGCCCTCACTCATTTACCTGGCGCTCGTGTTCCCCCTGCTGTCGGATCTGAGGGCGCCCCTGGTGCGGGACGTCTTCTCCTTCGTGTGGGGGGGGCACGAGTATGTGAAGAGGGACTGGATGCACCAGCAGGTGGGGGTGGGCGGGAGGGGGGTCCCGGACATCCCCTTGAAGCTGGACACCCTGTTTTTTTCTTTCCTCTGCCGGTGCCTGAGGAGCCCGTGTGGACACCGGTGCGAGGCCTTTTTGTTTTTCTGGTTGTCCTTTCCCCTCAGGCGGCTGGTGGAGTCCTGGGACAACTCGAGGCCCAAGGGCGAGGCGCTCCCGCCCCACTACGGGCGGGTGGTGGGGTGGGCCGGTCGTCATGCGGAGTGTCGGGAGGGGGACCTGTGCCTCGACCACCGGGGCCTGTACAACGCCCTGGTATTGAAGAGGGGGCCGGTGGGGGTCTACGGGGTGGGCCCGGCCGGGTGGGCCTTCGTCAACCACCGGGGCCTGTCCAACCGGGAGCGGGACCTCAACTGGCTGGGGGTCCTGAGGAGGCTGCCGGTCAGGGAGGTCCTCCACAAACACGGCCTCTCCCAGCTGCGCACGTGTCCGCGGGCGGCCTGTGGAGGTGTGGAGGAGACGGTGGCTCACGCCTTCGTCGAATGTAGCTTTGTGAAGGAGGTGTGGGGGGAGCTGGGCCGCGTCTTCCGCGGCTTGGGGGCCCTGTCCCTGTCCTGGGACCTACTAATGTTGGGGTTGGGCCTGCGGGGGAGGGGGCGGGAGGGTTTCCTGCTCTGGCTCCTGCTGTCGGTGGGGAAGACAGTCCTCTGGGACGCTCGAAGGGAGCTGGTGCGCCACCGGGTGGACTGGGGTGTGGGAGGGGTGGTGTGGAGAGTGAGGGCCGAGCTCCAGAGGAGGAGGGAGATGGAGAGGGTCCGTTGGGGGTACCACGCCGCCCTAGAGAGGTGGCGGCCTCTGTTCCCCTAGCGGGGTTTTTGACCTTTGATGTGTGGTTGGAGGGTTTGTGGACTGCGATGGTTTTTTCTCCTGTTTTTGGTTGTTTTTCTGACTGGTTGATGTCTGTGGTTTTGTTTGTAAGGTTTTGTTTGTGTTGTATTTTCACCTGTTTTTGTTTTCCTTGACCGATGTGGTCCGAGTGGCTAGTGGGCCTGGTGTTTGTTTTGTCTTGTTGTGGAAATAAATCTATTAAGAAGTCTAGCTGAGACGTGATTATTGCTGGTTGAAAACTTAACCCAATACCCCGTCAGGATTGGCTTGAAATATAGCCAGCCTTGACAATTTTTGATCGCCTCCACGGAGGCTGACGTCGGTGTGAAAGACAGTGCGTCCGTGTTTTGGCAATGATCCCAGGTGATTCAGCCGCTGTGCCGCCCGGCGCTCTCTGGCACAAAGGTAGGTTTGGTGGTTCAGCGTGAGGCCCGTGAACCCTTACAGTTCCCCAGCACGCTTGGCCTCAGCAGGCACCGTTGCAGCATATTACCCACAATGCCTTGCTCTCGCACTAGCGTCATGCTTCAGGATTGGCTCCGCAAAAGTCCAACAAAGCTCACCCACCAAAGCTCACCCACCCGCTCTTTTGCTCAATACTTTCCGTAACATCCAAGGCATTTTGAAAGAATGCGCCAACACGCTCGATCCTAAATTGGTCCTGAACATATGCTTGAATCCAAGAACGGGACACCGTCCATGGCTCGGCTGAGCTCCTACACCAGGCCGAATTCCCTCTTGCTTGTCTGGCTATCCTTTCGCAGAGGCAATATCGTAGTCTATGAAGTCCAGCTGAGACGTGATTATTGCTGGTTGAAAACTTAACCCAATACCCCGTCAGGATTGGCTTGAAATATAGCCAGTCTTGACAATTTTTGATCGCCTCCACGGAGGCTGACGTCGGTGTGAAAGACAGTGCGTCCGTGTTTTGGCAATGATCCCAGGTGATTCAGCCGCTGTGCCGCCCGGCGCTCTCTGGCACAGAGGTAGGTTTGGTGGTTCAGCGTGAGGCCCGTGAACCCTTACAGTTCCCCAGCACGCTTGGCCTCAGCAGGCACCGTTGCAGCATATTCCCCACAATGCCTTGCTCTCGCACTAGCGTCATGCTTCAGGATTGGCTCCGCAAAAGTCCAACAAAGCTCACCCACCAAAGCTCACCCACCCGCTCTTTTGCTCAATACTTTCCGTAACATCCAAGGCATTTTGAAAGAATGCGCCAACACGCTCGATCCTAAATTGGTCCTGAACATAGGCTTGAATCCAAGAACGGGACACCGTCCATGGCTCGGCTGAGCTCCTACACCAGGCCGAATTCCCTCTTGCTTGGTTAGCTATCCTTTCGCAGAGGCAATATCGTAGTCTATGAAGTCCAGCTGAGACGTGATTATTGCTGGTTGAAAACTTAACCCAATACCCCGTCAGGATTGGCTTGAAATATAGCCAGTCTTGACAATTTTTGATCGCCTCCACGGAGGCTGACGTCGGTGTGAAAGACAGTGCGTCCGTGTTTTGGCAATGATCCCAGGTGATTCAGCCGCTGTGCCGCCCGGCGCTCTCTGGCACAGAGGTAGGTTTGGTGGTTCAGCGTGAGGCCCGTGAACCCTTACAGTTCCCCAGCACGCTTGGCCTCAGCAGGCACCGTTGCAGCATATTACCCACAATGCCTTGCTCTCGCACTAGCGTCATGCTTCAGGATTGGCTCCACAAAAGTCCAACAAAGCTCACCCACCAAAGCTCACCCACCCGCTCTTTTGCTCAATACTTTCCGTAACATCCAAGGCATTTTGAAAGAATGCGCCAACACGCTCGATCCTAAATTGGTCCTGAACATAGGCTTGAATCCAAGAACGGGACACCGTCCATGGCTCGGCTGAGCTCCTACACCAGGCCGAATTCCCTCTTGCTTGTCTGGCTATCCTTTCGCAGAGGCAATATCGTAGTCTATGAAGTCCAGCTGAGACGTGATTATTGCTGGTTGAAAACTTAACCCAATACCCCGTCAGGATTGGCTTGAAATATAGCCAGTCTTGACAATTTTTGATCGCCTCCACGGAGGCTGACGTCGGTGTGAAAGACAGTGCGTCCGTGTTTTGGCAATGATCCCAGGTGATTCAGCCGCTGTGCCGCCCGGCGCTCTCTGGCACAGAGGTAGGTTTGGTGGTTCAGCGTGAGGCCCGTGAACTCTTACAGTTACCCAGCACGCTTGGACTCAGCAGGCACCGTTGCAGCATATTACCCACAATGCCTTGCTCTCGCACTAGCGTCATGCTTCAGGATTGGCTCCGCAAAAGTCCAACAAAGCTCACCCACCAAAGCTCACCCACCCGCTCTTTTGCTCAATACTTTCCGTAACATCCAAGGCATTTTGAAAGAATGCGCCAACACGCTCGATCCTAAATTGGTCCTGAACATAGGCTTGAATCCAAGAACGGGACACCGTCCATGGCTCGGCTGAGCTCCTACACCAGGCCGAATTCCCTCTTGCTTGGTTAGCTATCCTTTCGCAGAGGCAATATCGTAGTCTATGAAGTCCAGCTGAGACGTGATTATTGCTGGTTGAAAACTTAACCCAATACCCCGTCAGGATTGGCTTGAAATATAGCCAGCCTTGACAATTTTTGATCGCCTCCACGGAGGCTGACGTCGGTGTGAAAGACAGTGCGTCCGTGTTTTGGCAATAATCCCAGGTGATTCAGCCGCTGTGCCGCCCGGCGCTCTCTGGCACAGAGGTAGGTTTGGTGGTTCAGCGTGAGGCCCGTGAACTCTTACAGTTACCCAGCACGCTTGGACTCAGCAGGCACCGTTGCAGCATATTACCCACAATGCCTTGCTCTCGCACTAGCGTCATGCTTCAGGATTGGCTCCGCAAAAGTCCAACAAAGCTCACCCACCAAAGCTCACCCACCCGCTCTTTTGCTCAATACTTTCCGTAACATCCAAGGCATTTTGAAAGAATGCGCCAACACGCTCGATCCTAAATTGGTCCTGAACATAGGCTTGAATCCAAGAACGGGACACCGTCCATGGCTCGGCTGAGCTCCTACACCAGGCCGAATTCCCTCTTGCTTGGTTGGCTATCCTTTCGCAGAGGCAATATCGTAGTCTATGAAGTCCAGCTGAGACGTGATTATTGCTGGTTGAAAACTTAATCCAATACCCCGTCAGGATTGGCTTGAAATATAGCCAGCCTTGACAATTTTTGATCGCCTCCACGGAGGCTGACGTCGGTGTGAAAGACAGTGCGTCCGTGTTTTGGCATTGATCCCAGGTGATTCAGCCGCTGTGCCGCCCGGCGCTCTCTGGCACAGAGGTAGGTTTGGTGGTTAAGCGTGAGGCCCGTGAACCCTTACAGTTCCCCAGCACGCTTGGCCTCAGCAGGCACCGTTGCAGCATATTCCCCACAATGCCTTGCTCTCGCACTAGCGTCATGCTTCAGGATTGGCTCCGCAAAAGTCCAACAAAGCTCACCCACCAAAGCTCACCCACCCGCTCTTTTGCTCAATACTTTCCGTAACATCCAAGGCATTTTGAAAGAATGCGCCAACACGCTCAATCCTAAATTGGTCCTGAACATAGGCTTGAATCCAAGAACGGGACACCGTCCATGGCTCGGCTGAGCTCCTACACCAGGCCGAATTCCCTCTTGCTTGGTTGGCTATCCTTTCACAGAGGCAATTTCGTAGTCTATGAAGTCCAGCTGAGATGTGATTATTGCTGGTTGAAAACTTAACCCAATACCCCGTCAGGATTGGCTTGAAATATAGCCAGCCTTGACAATTTTTGATCGCCTCCACGGAGGCAGACGTCGGTGTGAAAGACAGTGCGTCCGTGTTTTGGCAATGATCCCAGGTGATTCAGCCGCTGTGCCGCCCGGCGCTCTCTGGCACAGAGGTAGGTTTGGTGGTTCAGCGTGAGGCCCGTGAACCCTTACAGTTCCCCAGCACGCTTGGCCTCAGCAGGCACCGTTGCAGCATATTACCCACAATGCCTTGCTCTCGCACTAGCGTCATGCTTCAGGATGGGCTCCGCAAAAGTCCAACAAAGCACACCCACCAAAGCTCACCCACCCGCTCTTTTGCTCAATACTTTCCGTAACATCCAAGGCATTTTGAAAGAATGCGCCAACACGCTCGATCCTAAATTGGTCCTGAACATAGGCTTGAATCCAAGAACGGGACACCGTCCATGGCTCGGCTGAGCTCCTACACCAGGCCGAATTCCCTCTTGCTTGGTTGGCTATCCTTTCGCAGAGGCAATATCGTAGTCTATGAAGTCCAGCTGAGACGTGATTATTGCTGGTTGAAAACTTAACCCAATACCCCGTCAGGATTGGCTTGAAATATAGCCAGCCTTGACAATTTTTGATCGCCTCCACGGAGGCTGACGTCGGTATGAAAGACAGTGCGTCCGTGTTTTGGCAATGATCCCAGGTGATTCAGCCGCTGTGCCGCCCGGCGCTCTCTGGCACAGAGGTAGGTTTGGTGGTTCAGCGTGAGGCCCGTGAACCCTTACAGTTCCCCAGCACGCTTGGCCTCAGAAGGCACCGTTGCAGCATATTACACACAATGCCTTGCTCTCGCACTAGCGTCATGCTTCAGGATTGGCTCCGCAAAAATCCAACAAAGCTCACCCACCAAAGCTCATCCACCTGCTCTTTTGCTCAATACTTTCCGTAACATCCAAGGCATTTTGAAAGAATGCGCCAACACGCTCGATCCTAAATTGGTCCTGAACATAGGCTTGAATCCAAGAACGGGACACCGTCCATGGCTCGGCTGAGCTCCTACACCAGGCCGAATTCCCTCTTGCTTGGTTGGCTATCCTTTCGCAGAGGCAATATCGTAGTCTATGAAGTCTAGCTGAGACGTGATTGGACGGAGCAACAGGAGGAAGGACGGCGACCGACGATCGTGGCGTTTGGCGTTTTTTCGGGGGTTTTCGCTGTTAAGGGGGGGCGGATGAGGAGGTGTCGTGCGGTGTATGGGGCCCTCCTCTAGTCTTGCGTTTTAGTTTTTCTCAGGGTTTTTTGGGCAGTCTTTTTTTTGACCTCCAGTGCACGATGGCTGGGAGGAGTTCTTCTCAGGCGGCTGGGGCCGGCCTGCGCAACACGTTGCGTTTTTCTTCAACGGAGGAGGGTTTTGGAGTTGGGGACCGGGACTGGTTCATCCGGAAGGTGGTCATGGGGGCCTTGGGGTTGGCTCCGGCGGAGTTTTTTTGCCTACAGTTTAACCTGGCGGAGGGGGGCTACGAGCTCTCCGTCTCCAGGGGTGCTGGTCTACAACCCGTACGTGGGGGACGCAACGATTGCGGGCTTCCTGGGGAAGTATGGCAAGGTGGACCCCCAGGTACGCTACCTGCGGGACGGATACGGGATCTGGGCTGCCCGGAGGCAGTACTGGGCGGCGGCTCCCGGTCCGGCGGCGGCTCCCGGTCCGGCGGCGGCTCCCGGTCCGGCGGCGGCTCCCGGTCCGGCGGCGGCTCCCGGTCCGGCGGCGGCTCCCGGTCCGGGAGCCAGTGCCGGAGTCGCCCCTGAGCCTGGCGGGCTCCCTCCCGGAGCTGCTGTCGCCGAACGCAGGTCTCGCCATTGTGGACTACCCCGACTCTTCGGCGCCTGAGACAGGCTTGGACTTCATGGACAAGCTTCCCGATGGGTGACTTTATTGTTTGTACCGTTAATGTCCGGGGGATGCAAGGGGCTGTGAAGAGGGCGGGGGTGTTTTTGTATCTGGGGGGGGTGTCTTTTCACGTGTGCTTTGTGCAGGAGGCTCACTTGAGGGACGGGAGGGATGTGGGGGTTTTCCAACGGGGCTGGGGGAGGGGGGAGTCCTGCTGGGGTGTGGGGGGAGTCCTGCTGGGGTGTGGGGGGGGTGCATTCCTCGGGGGTGGGTATTTTGTTTGGGGACCGGGATTTCAGGGTGTCGGGGAGTTTTTCTGTGGTCCAGGGGAGGGTTTTGGTGGTGGATGCGGCGTGGAGGGGGGTTTCTTTTCGTTTTATCAACGTGTATGCTCCGGCCCATCGTCGGGAGCGCAAGGGGGTGTTGTTGGCGCTGGCGGATGTTTGTGTCACGGATAGGGTTTTGGTGTTGGGTGGGGACTTTAATGTTTCTTTGGATAGGGAGGGGGATTTCACGGCGCAACATGTACGGGATGTGGTGGGGGGTTTTTTGTTGCAGGACTGTTATAGGGCTGTGCACGCAAGGGGGGAGGGTTACACGTGGGGCAACTCACGGGGGGACCGCAGTCGGATCTGTTTCGGGGACCACTATGAGGTCTGGGCCTCCCTCAAGCCCTACTTTGGGTCTGTGGTGGACTGGTGGGAAGCCGTCAAGGTCCACACCCGGACCCTGGCCACGGACTACCGAGCTGGGAGAGCGCGGGCGGAGAGAGCGGAGCTGTCCGGCCTCCAGAGGGCCTTGTCCCACCTGCTGGCAGCGGAGAACCGTGGGGAGGGGACGGACATGGAGGGCATGGAGGTGGTCAAGGGGAGGCTGGCCTCCTACTTCCGGGCCAGGGCCGAGGCCTTCCTCTTCCGGAGCCGGGCGGACGCTTTCGAGTTGGGGGAGGTGTCCGGGGCCTTCTTTTTCCGCCAGGTCCGGGCAGCCAGGGCGCGCAGCGTCATCCCGGGACTGCGGGCGGAGGACGGGGCCCGGGTCACTGACCCCAAGGGGATGGTGGGGGTGGCGACCGCCCACTATAGGGAGGCCTTCGGACTGCGGGGGGTGGACAGGGAGGGGGCTGACCGCTTTGTGGGGGGCCTGCCCGGGAGGGTGCCGGCAGGGGTGGCGGAGGACCTCGAGCGGCCTCTGTCCCTGGCGGAGGTGGAGGAGGCCATGCGGGGACTGCCGGCGGGGAAGGTGCCCGGGCTCGACGGCCTGCCCCGGGAGTTTTTCGTTGCCTTCTGGGGGATCCTGGGACCGGACCTGGTGGAGGTGCTGGCGGCGGCGCTGGAGGGGGGACTTCTGGGGGCCACCATGCGGGTGGGGGTCCTCAGCCTCCTCTTCAAAAAAGGGGACCCGGAACTGATGGGCAACTACCGGCCCATCACTCTGCTCTGCGCGGACTACAAAATCCTGGCCAGGGTGGTGGCGCGGAGGCTCCGGGCGGCGCTGCCACACGTGGTCCACATGGACCAGACGTGCGGAGTGGAGGGGCGCAGGGTCCACTTTAACACGGGCCTGGTCCGGGACTGCCTGCACTGGGTGAGGGAGCGGGGGGTCCACCTGATGCTGGTGGGCCTGGATATGGAGAAGGCGTTCGACAGGGTGGATCACGGGTTTTTGTTTTCGGCGATGGAGAGGGTGGGTTTTGGGCCTCGGTTTTTGCGGTGGGTGGGGGTTCTGTACACGGGGGTGGGCAGCAGGGTGGCGGTGAACGGGCACTTGGGGGAGGTGGTGCCGCAGCTGTCGGGGGTCCGGCAGGGGTGCCCTTTGTCTCCCCTGCTGTTCATAATGTATCTGGAGCCACTGGCGGAGGCCATCAGGGTGGACGCGGGGGTGGCGGGCCTGCGTCTGCCTGGTGGGGGCCCGGAGGAGCTGCGGATCTCCCTGTACGCAGACGACATGACCCTTTTCCTCACGTCGGAGGGGTCGGTGAGGAGGGTGGTGGAGCTGTTGGGTCGGTTCGGGGAGGTGTCGGGGGCCAGGGTCAACCTGGGGAAGTCCTGCATAAAGTTTTTTGGGCCGTGGGTGGGGAGGGAGGACGGTGTGGGCGGCCTGTCTCCGTGCCCGGGGCCCATGAGGGTCCTCGGGGTGGACTTCGCGGTGGAGGGGAGCGGGGCCCTCAACTGGAGGAAGTGCCTCCAGGATGGGCTCCGCAAAAGTCCAACAAAGCTCACCCACCAAAGCTCACCCACCCGCTCTTTTGCTTAATACTTTCCGTAACATCCAAGGCATTTTGAAAGAATGCGCCAACACGCTCGATCCTAAATTGGTCCTGAACATAGGCTTGAATCCAAGAACGGGACACCGTCCATGGCTCGGCTGAGCTCCTACACCAGGCCGAATTCCCTCTTGCTTGGTTAGCTATCCTTTCGCAGAGGCAATATCGTAGTCTATGAAGTCCAGCTGAGACGTGATTATTGCTGGTTGAAAACTTAACCCAATACCCCGTCAGGATTGGCTTGAAATATAGCCAGTCTTGACAATTTTTGATCGCCTCCACGGAGGCTGACGTCGGTGTGAAAGACAGTGCGTCCGTGTTTTGGCAATGATCCCAGGTGATTCAGCCGCTGTGCCGCCCGGCACTCTCTGGCACAGAGGTAGGTTTGGTGGTTCAGCGTGAGGCCCGTGAACCCTTACAGTTCCCCAGCACGCTTGGCCTCAGCAGGCACCGTTGCAGCATATTACCCACAATGCCTTGCTCTCGCACTAGCGTCATGCTTCAGGATTGGCTCCGCAAAAGTCCAACAAAGCTCACCCACCAAAGCTCACACACCCGCTCTTTTGCTCAATACTTTCCGTAACATCCAAGGCATTTTGAAAGAATGCGCCAACACGCTCGATCCTAAATTGGTCCTGAACATAGGCTTGAATCCAAGAACGGGACACCGTCCATGGCTCGGCTGAGCTCCTACACCAGGCCGAATTCCCTCTTGCTTGGTTGGCTATCCTTTCGCAGAGGCAATATCGTAGTCTATGAAGTCCAGCTGAGACGTGATTATTGCTGGTTGAAAACTTAACCCAATACCCCGTCAGGATTGGCTTGAAATATAGCCAGCCTTGACAATTTTTGATCGCCTCCACGGAGGCAGACGTCGGTGTGAAAGACAGTGCGTCCGTGTTTTGGCAATGATCCCAGGTGATTCAGCCGCTGTGCCGCCCGGCGCTCTCTGGCACAGAGGTAGGTTTGGTGGTTCAGCGTGAGGCCCGTGAACCCTTACAGTTCCCCAGCACGCTTGGCCTCAGCAGGCACCGTTGCAGCATATTACCCACAATGCCTTGCTCTCGCACTAGCGTCATGCTTCAGGATTGGCTCCGCAAAAGTCCAACAAAGCTCACCCACCAAAGCTCACCCACCCGCTCTTTTGCTCAATACTTTCCGTAACATCCAAGGCATTTTGAAAGAATGCGCCAACACGCTCGATCCTAAATTGGTCCTGAACATAGGCTTGAATCCAAGAACGGGACACCGTCCATGGCTCGGCTGAGCTCCTACACCAGGCCGAATTCCCTCTTGCTTGGTTAGCTATCCTTTCGCAGAGGCAATATCGTAGTCTATGAAGTCCAGCTGAGACGTGATTATTGCTGGTTGAAAACTTAACCCAATACCCCGTCAGGATTGGCTTGAAATATAGCCAGTCTTGACAATTTTTGATCGCCTCCACGGAGGCTGACGTCGGTGTGAAAGACAGTGCGTCCGTGTTTTGGCAATGATCCCAGGTGATTCAGCCGCTGTGCCGCCCGGCGCTCTCTGGCACAGAGGTAGGTTTGGTGGTTCAGCGTGAGGCCCGTGAACCCTTACAGTTCCCCAGCACGCTTGGCCTCAGCAGGCACCGTTGCAGCATATTACCCACAATGCCTTGCTCTCGCACTAGCGTCATGCTTCAGGATGGGCTCCGCAAAAGTCCAACAAAGCTCACCCACCAAAGCTCACCCACCCGCTCTTTTCCTCAATACTTTCCGTAACATCCAAGGCATTTTGAAAGAATGCGCCAACACGCTCGATCCTAAATTGGTCCTGAACATAGGCTTGAATCCAAGAACGGGACACCGTCCATGGCTCGGCTGAGCTCCTACACCAGGCCGAATTCCCTCTTGCTTGGTTGGCTATCCTTTCGCAGAGGCAATATCGTAGTCTATGAAGTCCAGCTGAGACGTGATTATTGCTGGTTGAAAACTTAACCCAATACCCCGTCAGGATTGGCTTGAAATATAGCCAGCCTTGACAATTTTTTATCGCCTCCACGGAGGCTGACGTCGGTATGAAAGACAGTGTGTCCGTGTTTTGGCAATGATCCCAGGTGATTCAGCTGCTGTGCCGCCCGGCGCTCTCTGGCACAGAGGTAGGTTTGGTGGTTCAGCGTTTTTATAATGCAGTTACTGATCTTTGTGTATTCCATGTCTGGGAAAGGCTCTATTGGCTTAGATGTTGTGCTGGTAAGCAAAGGGTTTTAGGTTCCAAACTAGTCAGAGGCATAATTTTTTATCCTGACAAAACGGTTTTGTTTTCTGATCAATCCTCTGGTTGTAAAACATAGCAATGCGTGTTTATTTGAGCCCATCACAACACTCCGATCATCTGTTTAGCGAGAACGTGTAAATCTCTGCTAAACAAGCCAGGTTCATTACAGTAGCTAGCTACTTGTAGTCTACGCATGGTAGAGATAATTCTAAAGGCCGATATATGCCTCTGCGTGTTTCGAAAAACTGACACATGGGAACGCCCTCGTCTCCGTGGAACGCCCTCTACGAACTCTCCGTCAGCCCTCGGAGAGCCCCGGAGAGCTTGACGTGCACCGCCTGAATTTTCTAACTGTCCGTCGTAGCGCTACGGGGGGGCTACGGGGGAGCTACGGGGGAGCTACGGGGGAGCTACGGGGGAGCTACGGGGGAGCTACGGGGCTTGGCTGTGATTGGTCAGTAATAAGTACCGCTTACGTCAGGGGCGGGGGCGCCGTGATAGCAGGACGAACAGAATCCTTTGACCGCCATTGCTTGTAAAGTTTTTACAATTCATATTCCAGGTAAACGGTACATGTAAATGAGCATCTGAATTAAAATGTGATGAGCAATGGGCAGTGTAGTTGCTGAAAATGTGTGTACTTTATTGATAAAATGACTAATTTGTAAATTTGCTCCAACTTCTCGGTAACCTAGGTAAATAAACACTCAACGACGTCTAAACAAAAAAACGTTGCGCCACCTACTCTTCTGGCGGTGAATTGTTTTCAGCACCCACAACCTACGAAGAACCGTGCGTATCCGTGCGTATCCGTCCGTAAACGGAGACGCAGAAGCATATTTCGGCCTTAATGGTTATTTCTAATGAAGTAAATTGATTGTTCAGGTGGATCCCTTGCCTCTTTCACCAATTCATTTCAGTAACCTAAGCTAAGACACATCCCACTGATGCTAGGCATGATTTGAAATTCCCTTCCATGACAAGTTATGGCACTCCAAACAACCTTTTAAAAAAACTATCAGTGAGTTATGCTTTACAGCAGCAACCCAGTCATCCCGTTGTCCCGTTTTTATAGGAAATGTACAAGCAGTTTTAACTTTTCTAACAAGGCTTACCACAGGAGAAACAGCTTACTTTTTTAGACAGTTACTGAACATGACACTATTCAACACTGAGAATAGCTCTTTGGATGGTGACCTGTAAAGTATAAGGTAGTAGGTTGGAATCCAGCCATTATCTTTTGTCCTGTCATAATTTTGATTATCTTTTTAGTTAAACAAGATGATACCATTCTGAAATACCATGCACAATTTCATGCAATTTCACCTTGAAATGTCAACCGTTTCTTAACCATTGACCCAAAGCTGACCAAAGCTTTATCTTCACGCACACACCAACTGAATTGTTTTCAGCACCCACAGCCTACAGAGAACCATAAACGAAGTCTATCCGTCTGTATCTGTGCGTATTCGGCCTAAAGGCCAATTTATAGTTCTGCGTTTATACAGACACTCACACAGCGAATGCCCTCTCCGTCAAGGAACTCCCTCTCCGTGCCCTCGGAGAGCCCCTCGGAGAGCTCCACGTGCACCTCCTGATTTTCCTGACTATCTGTCCGTCAGTCCGCCAGTTTACGGATACCCCTTGGCTGTGATTGGTCCGTATAAGGAACCGCTTGCGTCAGGGGCGGGGTTGCCATGACCAACAACAGAACAGGGGCCCGTTCGTCGTAAGGGTTGAAGCTAAGTTAATCAATTGTCCCTTTAGCCCGTTAACATTAGCGAGCTAAGTGAGAACCGCAAATATCGGTTCGTCGACGGCTGATCCGCATCCAAATCATGTGGTTAATTTCAATCAGGCTAAACTTATCAGGGCAAGTGCACGAGCACGTCCTACTTCAGAAGGCAGGAAAGGTCGATCACCAAAACCGTGATTTTCTCCGTGAACGGTATGATGGCGGAAAAGAGGAAAGAGAGAGCGGTGATATTCTCGCCATATGAGCAAACTATTATAATGAGTCTTTACGAAGACAATAAGCATATTATTATGGCTAAGTCAAACACCGCCACCGCTGCCAGAGCAAGAAAGGCAGCTTGGCCATAAAATTGCCGATAAACGAAATGCGTATTTTGGTCAAATGTATAGGCTCATCTTTAGTGCCTTATTACCCCGATCAATCAGATCACATTTCTTTAAATGTGCCTGCTGGGAGTAGGCTCAATGGAAATTAATAATCGAATGAGATCTTGCTAGCGAAAATAATATCAACTCTTTCAGAATAAGTATAAAAACAAGGCCAAAGAGTATATAATTGATACGAATTCATAGACACTTATGAGGATATATGTAGGCCTATGTGGAAATCCCTCTTTGATTTCATTGACTGGGACATGGCCAGGGAATATGATGAATTGATTCATCAGCTGGTTAAGCGCCAAGTACACTTTTCTTACAGCAACGCATGCTGTGGCTTTGCCAATGTTTTCTGCATCGCTTATACTGTATAAAAATGTAGCCTATACCTGACGCGAAAAACCTCAAGGCTATGCAGAGTCTGAAGCACATTAAAAGTTTCAAATAGCTTTATTGTCAACTTCTTCACGTCAAGACATAAAAAGGAATCGATATGACGTTTCCCACTCTCCCACAGTGAAACATAAAAATCACAGGCACAACAGATAAGACATAGCGTTACATATTCACATACAGCAGCATAAGCTTAAAACTTGCTGCGGCGTGTGATATTTGCAATGTAGGCTACGGCCCGAAAAGGTTTGGCAAATAAATGAGTCCTTGTCTATGGAGGATTATAGGGGCCAAAACTAAATATATAAATACTTGGATAAATAAATAATTATATAACACAAAGCTTAAATAAATGACACAAAATATATAAATGTTACATGTATTTGTGTGTATATATATATATGTTTACATTTTCATGTGTTTACATTTATTCATTTATACTTACATTTATTCATTTATACTTACATTTATTTATTTATACTTACATTTATGTATTTATACTTACATTTATCCACGGTGAAACTTCCTGCAGCAAAATAAATCTGTCGTCCCCCCGTCACAAAGTCAGGGGGCGGGTCAAAGCCTCTGATTGGTGGTTCAACTTGAATCGACTGCTTTTGACTATTCCAAAGTGGCAGCACCTTGTGCGGATTCAATGAATGAAATATTGAATGCTACAGTGGTCGAAATGTTGGCGGAAGCTGAAGACATGGAGGCACCTGCCAGTTCACTTTTTTTTACATCATATTGAGAGCTTCGCTGAAATTATAGGAATGATATTGGCCCTAACTGACACAGACATCAATGAAAATGTGTTCACGATCCTCAGCAAGATGATACAGCATAGGGGTGGGAATATCGATCTTAAGACCGACAGTGGCCGGGTTGGGAAACCCGGCAACTATCGATACCAACGTTGGTATCAACAGCCTGATTGATAGCGTGATAAGATCGATACTTAAGTTTCATTCCACACTGAGTACACAACTCCCTTTACATCATACTGGTTGTGCAAACACCGTCTAACTTCACTCAAACTCACTTTGCCCCTCCACTGCTTTTCTAAGCCCAAAGTATCGGTATTGGCAATACTGGCCCTGTATTTACTCCTTGGTATCGGATCTATACCACATCGTGCAGTGTCGCACACCCGCCCCCTGACTTGGTGACGGGGGGACGACAGATTTATTTTGCTGCAGGAAGTTTCACCGTGGGTAAATGTAAGTATAAATACATAAATGTAAGTATAAATAAATACATGTAAGTATAAATGAATAAATGTAAGTATAAATGAATAAATGTAAACACATGAAAACGTAAACATATATATATATACACACAAATACATGTAACATTTATATATTTTGTGTCATTTATTTAAGCTTTGTGTTATATAATTATTTATTTATCCAAGTATTTATTTATTTAGTTTTGGTCCCTATAATCCTCCATACTTGTCGGCTGAATCGATATCGCTCAAACACAAACTCATCCGTGTGAAATAAAGGATCTTGGCGATCGTGAAGAACTCTATTGGTATGGAAAGCTAATCGAACTAGAATATATCTCCTTGGTCAGCTGGGTCTCTCAAAAAGGGTGCTGCCAATTATTTTCCGTGGGTGTGCAAGCTTATCCAGATACACTTACGTTAGCCTGCTCTCGAGCAGGTTAGTGCTAATTGATATGTTACTATGGTGATTTATCGAAGGTTGCTTCCACAAACCAAAAAGCGGGGCGTGTTTTATCTTAGCCTGAAAATTAGCTCGCTAAACTGCTTAGCGAGCTACGACGAATAGCCCCCTGAATCCTTTGACCGCCTTTGTTGTAAGTTTTTGATGTTGTAAGTTACAATTGATATTTCAGCTAAACAGTACATGTAAATCAGCATCTGAATTAAAATGTGACGAAAAATGGGCAGTGTAGTTGCTGAAATGTGCTTATTTTATTGATGAAACGGCTAATTTGTAAATTTGCTCCGACTTTTCGATAACCTAACTAGCATAGCAGTGCAGCGCCATCTACTGTTCTGGCGGTGAATTGCTTTCAGCACGCAGAGCCGTCGGAGTAGCACAAATTCAACCAATCCGTCCGATAAATCGGACTTAAGGCCCAAATATGCTTCTGCGTGTCCGTTTACGGATGGGCGGGCGCACGGATACGCACGGATCCGCACAGATACGGACGGATAAACTTTGTTTATGGTTCTCTGTAGGCTGTGGGTGCTGAAAACAATTCACTGCCAAGTGAAAGGTGGTGAAGACTAGGTGGCGCAACGGTTTTTTGTCAAAGACAACCTTAGAGAAACCGTCTTTGTGTGGAAGTCGTCATCGAGTGTTAACTATATTTACCTAGCAGGTCGGAGCAAATTTACAAATGAGCCGTTTCATCAATAAAATACGCATATTTTCAGCAACAACACTGCCCACTTCTCGTCACATTTTAATTCAGATGCTGATTTACATGTACTGTTTAGCTGAAATATTAATTGTAAAAACGCACAATAATGACGGGCAAAGGATTCTGTTCTCTTGTTGGTCAGGGCAACCCCCACAATTGCAATGCTGTCTGGTTTGGAACTTTGTGAACTTCTCTTGCACTGTGATTGCGTTGCCTCAGTATTGTGCGCAATTTGGTTTCACTGCCAACATTCCTTCAAGCACTGGTTGGCTAGACACCTCATGCCGGCCTTACACAAATGTGTGGAATGTTGGCACAATACTGAGGCAACGCAATCGCAGTGCAAGAGAAGTTCACAAAGTTCTAAGCCAGACAGCATTGTAATTGTGACCACCAAATTCATACTATTAGCTAACTAGCTAACCAACATTGTATTTGATAGTAGCTCGCACGAGCATCCTAAGACCTACTTTACTTACGTATTAGATTTACACGTTGTCGTAATATCCCATCGGAGATTCAAACAAGCAGACTTTAATTTTGGAAAACCAGACGCTGATTGAACCAAACCAGGCGTTAACTTTGTGTGGTTTCCTAGACACGTCTCAAAAAGCACACGTTTATTTAGACGCATGCTTTGAACGTGTCACGTGGCCCGCTTCAATTTGAGGCGAAAAAGACGCAGACTTTGTATGGAAGTCGGCGCAATGGACGCCGTCTTTGCATGCAAAGTCGGCGTTAATTACGCGTGGTTAACACACAGGGACGTTTTAATACTTGCCCACTAGGCCTTCCATAGTCCGAGGGTTGACGGAGAGCTTGTAGAGGGCGTTCCAAGGAGACGAGGGCGTTCCCATGTGTCTGTTTTTCGAAAAACGCAGGAGCATATATCGGCCTTAACCGTTATTCTTATAGCACAATTTCTGACTACTTTCTGAAACTATTTATACTCATATCAAAACCACTCACCGAGTTTGCAAAACTAAAAGCAAACACTGCTTTGCACTTAGTTTGCAATTTTGTAACACACGCTTTGCAAAACTGTCGGTACAATCCACTGCACAGCACTTTTTGACGTTATGACGTTGTCATACTCATAATTCTAGTCAGAATATGAGTCTGAGAACTGTCCGTTGGGCTGTGAGTATGGGGCGTGTTTCAACCGAACTTGTAAAACAAATACCTCTTCCCTCAATTGGATAGACCTACAACCAATCAGAGCAACGTTAAATGTTGCTTGTTGAAAACAAATTCAACCCAAGCGCTCTTTGGTGACGTGGTTGATTACATTACTGTTGATCATCTGTCCATCATCGTATAAAGCACGCCCTGACAATTTTTTTGGTCCGAACAGCTTCTGTTCGGACATAGTTTTCCCCCAACCGAGGTTCCCCAGACCCAACTTCCTGACCAAATTGTTTTGTGGGAGGGGCTAAGTTGGGCTGGCAGCCAGGCTAACAACTCACTGCTTTACACTCAATTTCCAAATGATCAACACACTCCAAGCGAAACTATACACATGTATGGCTATTATTTACACTATTTTGCCAACTGTCTGGCACACTGTCACATGTGAAAACTGTTTTAGATAATTAGTTCACTTTGCAATCAGCCTATAAATAAGCCACAGGTAAGCTGTCAGTGTGGAGTACAATGAAGGGAGCAGGAAGAGGGAGAATAAGAGTAAGCCGAGGAAGAAGACGCGGAGGCGAAGAAGCGAGAGGGAGAGGACGACAAAGACAAGGAGGTGAAGTTAGAGAAGAGGACAAGAAGGTGCAAGAGGAGGACGAGGAAGGGGAAGAAGAAGGGCAAGAAGAGTAAGAAATAGAATTACTGATGACATCAGAGCTACGATAGTGGAACTTATACCATGGTCTGAGTGAATACTCAATTCTGATTGGCTGCAGGGGTGTCCATTATCGGATGATAACGGACACCTACTGCGTGATTGCAGCAAAACTGTCTTTTCACCATTCTAAATTATTCCGCTGGCTACACAGGAGCCTGTACAAAATATCTGAAATAAAGAACCATAACAACAGTGACGGAGTCAAAGCCTCCATTTACAATTTTGAAAGACTTTAACAAGCTAACTTGTATTTACAACAATGAGTGACTTCAATATTTATTTTAACCTATTTGAAAAATGTTTCTTTTCTGAATGTAGTGTGTCAGTGTAACGTAACCTGTCATCTCACATCCCATTCGCTATTCACCTCGCTAGTCAATACTTCAGACGGGCTGCGGCCAACACGACAGTAGCAGCAACTTTACACATGGCCGATTATTTTCTTCTTAAAAATCTTGATTTTATTTGGGGACAATGACATGGCTCAATAGTTGGCTAGTCTTGTTGTTAAACATACTCTCAAATTATGATCACTGTTTGGAGAAAATGTCAACTTTGATGCGGTCATCTCACATCCATTTGCTATTCAACTCGCTCCACAGGCTGCGGCCATACTGTAGCCTAGTACTAGTAGGCCTATATGGCCGATATTGTTCATGATAATCTTGATATTGATTTTGGGACAGTGACATGGCTGGTTAGCTAGCAAATCTTATTCTCAAACATACTGTAAAATTATATTTACTGTTTGTCAACCGTACACAATGTTATTGCCTCTGAATCTTGCTAGCATAACGTTAGCTTTTGGGCTAATATCTCAGCCAAGGGAAAGCCGGTGTTGGTTCTATGAGCTGAGCGTAGTATAAAATATCAAAGTTGGCTAACGTTAAAAAACGTTAGATTTTTTTAGCAAAATGCCTGAAAACATGAATTAATGTTTGTAAAAAAAAATCGTTGGCAAGTGAGCATGGTATAAGCGGGATAATGCCCGACGAGGTGTCCAATATCACCCGATAATGGACTCCACTGCGCGTCGGACGGTTCACGCCTCTGCATCGTCCATTACCAGGTGATATTGGACACCTCGTCGGGCATTATCCCTTACATGTAATCAACCATGGAATCACCCTGAGGGAAGCTGGCCAACGGGTTCAGCCTAACTTGAGCTGCTACACTGTAGCAGGCATCATAAGGACATTTCGAAATGAGAATCGATTAGTACAGTCACTTTGCACAAAGTTTTGTAGCACTGCCATACTCTAATGAGAAACACAACAATACCATACATGTAAAAATACTGAAATTGTTCCTTTATAGAATTGCTAGACGTCCAGATGCTGGGGGCAGAGGAAGAATGTTCACTGCAGAACAAGAGACCTATATAGTCAATATGGTGATAGCAAATAATTCCATAAGGCTACGAGAAATACAGCAGTGCATAATTGAGGATGACACCACCTTCCAAAATATACACAATGTGAGCATTTCTGTATTATGTACTTGCCTGCAACAGAATCTGAATGAAACAATAATTCCAGAATAACAAACATTCCAGAATATATTTTCCCTGGTGCCTTACAGTACTAGAGGACATTGCATGTGATGTAGACAACATTTTGCGCGTTGTGGACTGATTTTCTTTTTTCTTTTTTTTGCAGTGAAATTACTATTTTGTGTTTTGACTTGGAAAAATCACACTTGTGTTTGTTTTGATGTGTGTAAATAAACACCAGTACTTGAAGTTTGGATCCTTGTATGTCTACAGAACTACTACCTCAAACTGACTAGCCTACCTTGTGCACAGAGAAAGCAAAAGCCAGATGTGTTTTTTATTCATACCATCGGTGTGTAGTTGGTGCATTGTGTGCTTATTACGTAATGTGATGGCTTGTCTTAACTGTTTGATACAAAAATACATTTTTTATGAAGGTTTGAAGAGTTAAGCTAGGTTTATTAGCTTTTGCAAGATAATTACATATTTTGATGATTTGGTGAAGGGTTTTCTTTTTTGTGTGTAGTTTTGCAAAAAAAAGCCAATAGTTACAAAAACTGTGCCTAAGCCACCCGAAAAAAACACCTACTCTTCTGGCGGTGAATTGTTATTAGCACCCACAGCCTTCGGAGTACTATAAATTGGTTAGAGAATCGGCCTTGTAATCAGAAGGTCTCTTTTTCGATTCCCGGCTGTGCCAAGTGAAGTTGTGTCCTTGGGCAAGGCACTTCACCCTACTTGCCTCGGGGGGAATGTCCCTGTACTTACTGTAAGTCGCTCTGGATAACAGTGTCTGCTAAATGACTAAATGTAAATTCAACGAATCCGTCCATCTGCCCTTTAATACTGACCAATCACAGCCAAGGGGGTATCTGTAACTATCCGAAATTAATGCACGTCCAGCTCCCCGGGCTTTACGTTCCACGTAAACTTGTTCCCATGTGTCCGTTTTTTTGAAAACGGAGAACCCTAAATCGGCCTTGAGAATTGGCAGCCCTGCATTAAGAATGAGAAAAACATCTTAAAAATCTTGATTTTGGAGATAGTGGTCATTTAATGCCCTTTGTGTGAAAGCAATAACAAATGATTGACAGTTTGCTCCACGTAGCGTGCGTTTCTGTGTGAAGACTGCGTGAAGAGGTTTAATAATGTGACTTCAGTTTTGACCAATGCAGGTTGGCATTTGAAAAAAAAAACTGTTTTTATAGACATATGGACGCAACGTAATTGCGATTCCTCTAGCAGAGTCTAGCGTCATCATCCACTGCTCTTCCTCTCCCGATCTGCATCACTTCATGAAGCCCGATGTAATCGAGGAGTTTCCCCAAGTTATTGAAGGATACGTTTATCAACAGATTTCGTTCGATATTACACAGAATATATGTCTATTTGTATAACAAATTGCCTAAGGAAGCGCGGGATTAAACTATACTTTTTTTTTAAGACTGCCTAATGATAGCAGAAGTGGAATAAAAAGGAGAAAAAACTTTGAAGACGAGCCGTCACAAGTAGCCTATATTCAGGTAGGATGTAACGGAACACAAAAACAAGCTCAAAATGTTTGCAGGAATAATATAATAACCGGTTAACGTTTGCGCTTATTTATAATTATGGGATGATGATGTGCGTGACTTCGATTTATTTCCCCACTAACACATGCAGTTTGATAAGATGCAGTGGTTTAAACTCAAATACCTGACTTTATTGGTAAGTACATGTCTTTAGCTACTACACGTTTTCGGATGGGAAGTTCTATAGATAAAAGATAAGTGGCATGCTTTTATGTAGCCTACTCAAAGGGTTTCAAACTTTGATTTTGTGGAAGGTGAAACTTACAAACCAGTTGTTCCAAATGCTTTAACTTGGTGTAAATCAACATATACATTTAAAAGTTTTGTTTCAGTACTATCTTCATGATCATGACATTTGGTTCCAATTAAAGGAAATGCTTTTGTCTTCATTTGTAGATTTGTTTTCTGCACTTCACATCAGGTAAGAAGCTTATCCTCAAGAGTATAAGTGAAACATTCAAACATTCCTATTTTCATCCACGTGTATTACTAGTGCTTGTCAATGCCATTTTTTTTATCCAATTCTCATTTATTCATTTTCTATTATATCTGTGTAAAGGAAATCTCTAACTTGTAACTGTGATACAGTAGTCTCTGTTATTGTAGTTTCTTATTAGTCTCTCTCAAATCAGTCCAATCATCATTCCATAACTATGCTGAGTTCATGTAAAATAGCAACCGCCGACCAAAAACAGTCCCCAAGCAAGGGCACAGGGCTTAAACTCTCATTATGTTATTAATATTACAGAACCTAATTCCAAAAAATGTGTGTAGATAATTTAGTGGACATACTCCCAAGAGGAGTCATTGTTTTGGAGACACAAGGATTGTAGGATCTCCGTGATCTGAGTCATTGGCCAGGACAGTCTTAATAATGACACTCGGGAGACCTCGGTTCAAATTCCGTACAAGCTTTACTTCCAAGATCAGCTTTTGTTTTGTTTTTTTACCTTTCAGTTGCACCACTAATGTTGGAAAGCAGGACACTGTTTACTTATGATGAGTACTACTACGATTATGTGCCAGAAAGGCTAGCCTGGCACAGCTCTGGACGCCTATGTAGCCAGCGCACTGGGGCCTTAGCCATCGTCTACAACGCTTTTGAGAATCGAGAGTTGACCAACTTCTTGACGTCCTTGAACATAACCCAACCTGTTTGGATTGCCAGGAAAGTCATGACACACTTGAAAAGTGAGTTCAGTGTGCCATTTCGGACCAGGTTTTTATTGAAATATCAGCACCTTTTACAGTAGGGTCTTTTTGCTTTGAGTGAAATATACCCATTTGCTCATGAGAATATGGTTAATACACATGAAATTGTACTGACAACACAGGCTAAAAAGTCCTTGTGAATAAATGGCACACGTGTTTATAACCTGAATAGGATCACAGCTGAAATTTCCTAATATCATTTCATCCTTTCAAGTGTGTTCCCAGCATTTTATTGCTCATTCAACTGTTACTTCTCTTTCTCTGTCTGACGGGGACAAGGTTCCATTGAGACCCTCATCTTGGAGTTTAGGGGTCGATCCGACAAGAAGAACGCGCGCCTCCTGCACGCTTTCCCCTCCATGGGCTCAGTGACCGTTTGCGCTCGCCTCCGATTCGACCCGAGTTGCCTCGGATTTTCCACTGTCTTCTCTTATTCCATCAAGTCATTCATTAATGAGTTCCAGCTCCGTAGCAGGCTGGTTCAGGGTCAGCCAGTCCAGCTGGCTCTGCTGGTCCATGGCACACATGGGCCTTACCAGGAGGCCTTCCTCCATGACGGCTCCTGGCACTCCGTCTGTGTCGGTTGGAGCCAACATGGAGGGCGATGGGCCTTGTACGCTGACGGGAGTCTCATCAACAGAGGGGACGGCCTAAATGTGGGGAGGGACATTGGGCCTGAGGGGCTGTTCATCATTGGCCAGGAGCAGGACACCTTTGGCGGATCGTTCCGGAGTGCCGAGTCCTTCTCTGGGAGTATATCACAGCTGAACATTTGGGAACGGGCGTTGAACGACAGTGAAATCCACGCCATGGAAAAGGAATGCTTGTTCAATTCATCCGGGCTGGTGTTCAATTGGAGCAAGGCAGCCCTAGAAATTGAGTCCTCCCTCAAGAGTGTGTGGGGAGACACCCATTGTCAAGGTAAAGCTTGGGCAGGGGAGGTGGAGTTCATTTGAAAAAGACTAGTCTCTTTCAGTTTGGTCTCAAACTACTTTTAAAACTACTCCCTCTATGCTCTCTTTCTGCCTCCGTAACCTATATCCCCCAGCTCTAATTAGTCTTCGTCTGCTTTGTCTTACTCCCTCTCTTACTCATATCTTCCTTTTTTCTCTTTTCTCTTTTACACGGTTATGAGTCCAGAGCTGCAGAGCCGTTTCTCTCTCTCTCTCTCTCTTTATCTCTCTCTCTCATTATCGTTCTCTGTCTCTGTGTTACTCTGACTGTCTCTTTGCCTCTGTCTTTCCCTCTTGGTCTCTCCTCCTCATGTTCTCTTTGTCTCCCTTGCTCTCTCACACACTTCTCTCCCTTCTCTGTCTTCTGCTGGAAGCTGGTGGCCAAATTGTAATTGGCAAACGCGGCCCTAAATGGTCGTAAATATTTTGCGCATGCCATAATTCTGAATCCCACCCTTCAAAACAAACTCTCCTTTCTGAGACAGCCATCCCCTGTGAGTAATGGGAGTTTCGGCAACAGCTCTGGTTCCCCTACTCAAGACAGAGAACATACAGAGCAGATGGTGTGACTCTGAGATGGGCCCTCCCTTCCTTATCGGACCATTTAACAAAGTTGACTCATTCTGACATCATGTGGAAACAAATAGATTAGGGGCTCACAGTGCCAGTATGCCTTTTGAATGTTACAAACCCTTGCATAGGTCTGTTATTCAATTCAAGACCTGGATGTCTTTTTACTATTCTGTAGCTTAAAGAAGATCCAGTGTTTCACCAAACTCCTAACTGGCGGTGACAGAAAAAAATTATCTTTGCAGACTTTCAAGTTCAAGTCTTTTATTGTCAGGTACACAGAACAACACAAGGTCAGACTGGGCACTGAAATTGAAAAAAGATAAGACAACGCAAGCACCTGGCACAACATAAGTACACAGAAAATAATTTACATCTATGCTAAGCTTAAATAATTAAAACTTCATAAGCGCATCTAGTTCAGGCAGGGCAATCGGGCAGCGCGCGTCAGTCATCGGGGACGCGTCAGTCATCGCACCTTCCTTTCCTCCGCCCACTACCACACCCATGTTAGCAGCGCATATCCATTGGGCCACATCCGATAAGGCGTCTTTAAAAGATGCACGGATACGCACACACTCACCCCGTTTGTTGTATGATCAGTGCTGCTGCCACACTCCACCATCCCCTTCTCCCCCATGCTGTCTGTATGTTCTATCCACCAGGGGGATTATATCTGTATTGCTCCCTGCCTCATATGTCACGTATGTATGTGTTGCATCGAGGAGGCAGGGAGTGCTTCCCTTAGATCATCCACTCCGCAAAGTTAAATCTATATGTCCATGTCACGTAACAATATATGCTCAAATCTAATACGTGATTGTCTTGACTGAACTAAATATACAGATAACAATAAATAATACACTAGACTAACCCTAATACTAAAACTTCGTAAATATACAGATAACACTAAATAATACACTATACTAGCCCTAAATACACATAAGACCAATTGCAACCCTATAACCTATTCTAACCTAGGTGGAGTACAGTGAGTACAATAGTACAAAATTACAGATAGTGCAACCAGTAGCTGAAAGTGACAGTGAGTAGTAACTATTAAGAGGTCAATCAATGACTATGATTAGACTTAAGTCATATTAAGTGGAGTTTCAGGCTGTGAATGAAGGTATATTATGTTATGATCATTTATTCTTCTCTCTGTTCCTTGCCAGTTAATATCGGTGAGTCAGCGGCCCATTTTCTTGACACCCTACGGAACGCAGATTTGGAGCCCTATCACAACTTTTCTGACGAGGCAGTCAACGCCCCCAAGATTGGGCAGTGTGTCACCTTCGACCCCCAAAATGGGAGCTGGGGTCTGGACGCGTGTGATTCGTTGAGAGGGGCCGTCTGCCAGTTTGAGAAAGGTGATACATAATTTTATAAGTAAACAATCACCGTCAAAATCAAAACAGCATTTATTGGGTGTGCTTTGCCTTCGGCAAGGGATCAACCATTGTTATCTCACATATATATTCCTGTTTCTCTTTATTATTATTATTGTTAGAATGCTGTTAAGCATTCTCACTATTGTTTTTCTGTTTCTCTTTATTATTGTTGGAATGCTGCTTCAGCATTCCAAGTATTGTTCTTTGAATCTTTATTCAACTTCTTCTATTTCTTCCGCGCAACCTTTCAGCGCCTTCAAATCTTCAGCTATTAAAACCGTTGAGCTATCAAAAAATTCAGCAGTTTCAGGCCATGGGCGCTGTGACTTTTCAGCTTTGTACCTCTTATGGTTGCATTATTATAAATCAATATTCATAACATTTTTAACATGGTTTTCCAATGGAGTTTTCTTTCAAATCCTTTCAAACTTCTTAAAACTTCTTCAACTTCCAAATCCTCCTTCTTCCTCAATCTTTCAGCTAGAGCCACCATTTAAACTTTAAAACGTTGACAAAACCCTAAACTATTTTTACATAATTCAGCTTTTTGATATCTATTCAACTTTTTTTTATATCACTGATTATGTTTCGTGACTTTTTCAAACCGTTTCTGAGATTTACATGGGTGTTTACGAGAAAGCCCTGAGTTCAGACTGAATCGCTTAGAGCGGAGGGGAGCTTCGGATGTCGTTGAAAACATATTTCTAGTTTGCCACCATTGCCACAATTTTCGCTCTTCATGCTTCGTTTTTGGATCAATAGATAGCTAATTTTGTGCTGGTTGTAGACAGTTGTCTGTGGAATCTAAAATACTTACACATTTGTTCAGAGCCCCACGAAAGCGAGACAAAGTCCACCTCTCGCCCCATAGAGTCGAATGCAAATGTGGTGACAAATTCGTCACAGAAAACAAAAAATAACAAGATTTATAAACTGCCGTTAGAGTCGTATTTCTGAACGCACAGACATATAAAAGACACCTCTGGTTTCGGCAGAGTCTTGGGTCTCGGAAAATATCTTTATTTTTTGGATTGGACGTATAGTTTTGCGTCTAGGTTAACTTGTTTGAGGTGTGGATTCTAGCTAAATTTCTGGTATTCTCTGCCCTCAGAACGTTAGCAATCATAGCTGCACCATCACCGTGGCAACCACACAAACACGCGCCAGTCTCTTACACAGGTGATTGGTATTAGCTGATTAGTGGAGACACAAGACAAGCTATTCAGTCAACTCGTCTCATTCAAAGAATAAGAGCACCACAACACAATTACTACCACTGATACTGCTATATCTTATGCCACTACTACAACTACTAATTCTGCAGATGCTGCAAATATCTCTTTTACCAACTACTATGCTAATGCTACTGTTTTGTTCTACTACGCCACTGAGTGCGTTCACTTGACCATGAGAAATACGATAGCAATTGTCAGTTTATGCCAATAATACGATTATTCTGTTCACATGTGTAATTAGTTATGTGATTACTCAAACACGTCTACATGATTCTTTTTATTAATCCTTGTATGGTCCACGGACAAACGTGCACCATCATCCTTCTGCAACAAAGTGTTGCCGTGTCTTCCTGTATCAGCCCTACTACTGCTGTATGTTTCATTCAATCAAAACATTGAATCCTACAAAGAAAGAGAGTAAACACACTCAATGATAGGCTACATCTGCTACTGATATTACTATCCCAACTATAATTTCAGCTGTTAAAACTATAATATTCTTGTTACAACTATAGCCTACTTCTTCTTCTGTTTAACAGTTCAACTTTCAGCTTCTCCCGCATTGTAGGCAATTTAAGCTCTTATAGCTTTGTTGATGCAGTTCAGCTTCCACACTGCCTCTTGAAATTCAACCATTTATTCGATTGCTTCACAACGTTCAAACGTATTCTCCCGCATAGTTTTTAAGCACTGAGCTTCGTTAGATGATGCAGTTCAGCTTCCACACTCCCTCTTTTGTGTAAGTCATACATTTGTTAAATTAATTTCAGCTTGAGGGTAATTTCTCATTTCTGTATTTTCAGCCATTAAAAATAAATAAATTCAGATTTCAGCATTCCAACGCATTTTCAGCAGGAAATTAAGTTCTTAGTTCTTCCGACGTTTTTTAGCCTTTAACTAGTTCTGCATACTTTCACCGATTCCTACAATTTTTGTATCAAAACGTTCAGCTCATTCAGGAGATGATGGCTATGACTTCTGGTATTTCTCACTTTTATACTTTTTAAAGAATTAAGGTTTTTGTGCAAATTATTGTCCCATTAAAAGTAATGGGACAGTAATCCTTTCAAATCATTAAAAAGATTCCTCCTCTTTCAAACGTAACTGCTTCAGCATACTTTCAGCTAGAGACACCATTCAAACTTTAAAATGTTCACAAGACATTCAGCTATTCCCAAATGATTCAGCTTTTTCAAATATTCTGCCAATTTTGAATCATGACAGATTTAAATACATAAAAAAATGTAGCTCCTTCTTGATTTTTATGGTTGAGCGGGATATTCAACTAAATTGTTAAACAAATTCCTCTGACGTTCATATAGTTTAACTTACAGAAACACGTTTTACCTTCAAATGTAGGAAAACTTGTCCTCTTTCAGCCAATGTAACTACTAAAGAGCTCACATTTATAGATTTTCAGCTTTGAGCCTTGAAGCGAGAGCAGCCTTTCAAATTCTCTCACTAACTTCAATGGAAAGGTGGGTAAAATTCGTCAGAGAATTTCGAAAGTAGACGTGTTTTTAAACTGCCGGTAGAGTCGTATTTCTGACCGCACAGACATATAAAGGACATCTCTGGTTTCGGCAGAGTCTTGGGTCTCGGAAAATATCCTCATTTTTTTGAATTGGACGTATAGTTTTGCGTCTAGGTTAACTTGTTTGATGTGTGGATTCCAGCTAAATGTGTTTTTTCTCTCTGCCCAGCTCGTTAGCGATCACAGCTGCGCCATCACCGTGGCAACCAAACAGACACGCACCATGAAAGCAGAATTGGGTGACGTTTTGGAAACTGCCAAATCTGAGTTGTACTTCTGACCGCACAGACACATAAAGGATATCAATGGTTTCGGCAGAGTCTTGGATCTCGGAAAATATCCTTATTTTTGGGATTGGATGTACAGTTTTGCATCTAGGTTAACTTGTTTGAGGTATGGATTCTAGCTACATTTCTCATAATCGAGCTAGCGCGATGGCTCTCCATAACTAAAAACGTTCAATTTTTTTTCCACAATCGACCAAACAAGATATGTACATTGAGCTTAAAGTGTACATAATCTAGCTAGATCGTTTTTATATTAGCAAGTTTTACAGAAATCTGCAAAAATCGAGTCTCACTGTCATAGTTGACCGTCACGAACAGCCAAACCAGACCTTCACACTGCAGCGACGCGAATCGCTTGCCATCGCTCGCCTTCCCACAGTTCACCTCGCTCGGGGGCGTTTCAAACAGATACATGTAGAATGTAGTTCTCTAAAGTCACTGTTGTAGTTGTCATGGCCAAGTGTGCAGACTTGGGTTTACGTAGTTGCAACATCGATCAAATACAACTTGTATACAACATACAAAACTGTTTAATAGACATACACGTTGACATGTGTAAAAAACGTTTTAATATATTCCTCAGTCTCTGCTAATCTGTCGATACGATAGGGAGTTCCAGCCGGGCTAGCTAGCTAGTTACCACAGAACGAAGTTACGTAATGTGACTAAACTGAATTTGAAAGTACAAGCACCCACAACTTCGGCAAACCTTGCGCCATGCATTGCGTTGTTTTTTAAAATTAATATCTCTACAAATACAGCTATGTATCTTACAGGACTGGGTAAGCAGCCACACAAACGATTAGTTTCTCCTCCACCTTGAAACCTAGAAAGCTAGAAATGTTTGCCATAGTTGTTACGTTACGAGAAACAAGAAAACACTCCAATTGGCCATTGCTAGCGAAAATCGCTCCTCATTTGCATAAAGTTGAGAAAATCTCAACTCTGTCGCGTCGCGTCGCTACCCACAATGCACCACGCAAGCGATTCGCCTGGCTCCATAGAAAATGAATGGAAAACATGTTGTCGCTTGCATCGCGTCGCTGCAGTGTGAACGCACTGTTAGTGTTTGCTGCAGCTGGCGTTAATCCTATGAACAAACGCTAAGTAACTGGAAAACTTTTACTGTTATTTGATGATATTGAACACATGTAAAGTAACTTGTCTTTACTTAAATATCTTCTCCGTTTTCAATTTGAAGTTGTACATCTAGCTTATGTAGGAAATATTCCATAGCATCCTTCACGCCTTTGGTTATTATTCAAGCCTACGGTGTTAATACCACTTTGACCAGGGCCGGATGCAGCCTGCTTTGACTGGGGGGGCAGTGAACATTTCTGGGGGTGCATCATGATTATGGAAGGGGGTCGTATAATTTTTTATATACCATTGTTATCATTTTTGAATCTGCTTAACGATCCAAGGCATGGAGCCGGACGTTATACACATTCGGGGCTTAACCCACACCCACATATCCTTATATGACATATCCTTGGTTTGAGGTGATGCTGGATAGGATCCTCCACAGTGCGAGCGCGCGCAGCGTGCGAGCGAAATTTTGGGACAATCAATTTGAGCGCAAAATAGTTTTTTTTAGCTCTATGTAAAATTTACCGCCGCCGTTTTCCAATTTGTAAAAAACCTTGTCTATGAAGGTGATGTCTTTATCATTCTGGCTCCAAATTGTCGACAGGGGAAACATAAACATGTAGCTTGGCTAAGTACTCTAACCACGCGCATGGGGTACGTTTGCAGAACAAGCTGCATTGGATTGCTGTCATTCAAACCATGCTCGCCTTCACCCACAGCAGCGGTAACGTTGGAACCGAGTTTAATATCCCTTGTCGCAGGGGCAGTAGTAGTATGGAAGCAAATCGTGACCAAAATTCAAATGAAAATGCATCTCCAGAAATGCATTTTCATTTTAAGAATGTGGCTGCATTATTTGACTCATAAATGAAATTAGTAATCAATCATCCTATTTGCATTTTAATTTTCTTCCTTAAGACTGCTCATTCTTTCACTTAATTAAAATGAAAACGAAAAAGACATTTGAAATTTAATTTTCAAAATATGCCCCAGCAAATAGATACCAAAATTCAATTTGAAATGTAAAATTTGAAAATGAAAATGCATTTCCAGAAATGCATTTTCATTTTAAGAACGTGGCTGCAAAATCGTGACCACAATTCAAATTTAAATGCATTACCAGAAATGCATTTTCATTTTCAAGAACGTGGCTGCAAAATCGTGACCACAATTCAAATTCAAATGCATTACCAGAAATGCATTTTCATTTTCAGAACGTGGCTGCAAAATCGTGACCACAATTCAAATTCAAATGCATTTCCAGAAATGCATTTTCATTTTAAAGGGGCAATTGACTGGGTTTTTGGGGTATTTCACACTGTTCCTTAAGGTCTCCGAATAGGGTATGTAACATTGGTTGGGTTGAAAATGGCCCGGGTGCTGTTCTATGCCCTCTGACAGATCCTCTGAAATGTTCCCGGGAAAAAACACTAGCTTTTCTCCTTTTATGGTATGCTCATTAATATTTAGATAAGCTGCGCGCTGATTGGTTGGTTATCAACGAGTGAAGCTGGGAGCAAAAACGCAACACGGCCAACAGCAGCACTCGCTGAAACACCGAAGTTGGAGACTTGAAATAAAAACGCGCAAATAAATCTATTGTGTCTACACAACACTGTTTTCAACAGATTGACTATATATCATTTGAAATGATAACATTACTTGTTTCCACTTCTGTTGTTGAAGCAAACTGGATTGACTTAGGTGGGTAGAACGTTAGACTACAGCTTAGCAACCAAACCATATCGTGATTCTACTCGGCTTCAGTTAGCTAGCTAGGCTAGCTCTAGATATCTTGTTGTAAAATAACATGACAAAGATCTGGACAAACATGCATCGTGAATTGTAGATTTTCATTACACAGGTTATTTATTTGAATGAAACACAGTCAGGAACATGAATCAACGTTAGCCCCATTGCCAATAAACTAGGCTAAATTATCACACATTCTACCTATGCTCTTGCGTTAACTAGCAAGCTAAATTTGTTTACATCATGCCTACAGTCTAGGTGTTACTAGTAACAGTTACTAGCAATGCTAACGTATCCTGTATCTAGAACCTGCCTTTCTCCAGTTCTTTCAAATAGATTATCTAGACAGGCGTTAGCAATAAGCCAGACTGCAGTTCGTTTTCTGGCCATTTTTCGGAAGCTTCCCTTCTAATGCCGACTACAGCTAGTCTAGCTAGAGTCATTTGATGTGTGTAGAAACGTATTTAGCATTCTACCTGGTATGCTATATACAGGAAACGTTAGCATTGCTAATAACTGTTAGCACAACATCATACTGTCCTTATAGCTTGCGGTTGCAATGAGCATACGGTTGGAACAGCACCTCTTTCCAGGTTCAGCTTCCTAGCATATCCTGCTTGAAATTGTCCAAGGTTGTCAAAACTGTCTTGGGTGAAATGTTCAGAGCAAATGAATGATTGAGTGTCGAACTTTGCCGGGATCTTCTCATAGACAACAGCAGCCATGCCTGTTGAATGTTTGGCTCCTTGGGAAGACTGTGAGTGTTAGCCTTCCCTGTACAGCCTGGAACACAGCATTTACGATCGTGGTCCATTTTCAATATCCTTGTTATAATTCAAAACGTTCTTCTTTGTAATTCCTTATAAGTAGCCAACAGAGCAGCGCGCAGCTAAACTAGTATCGGAGATAGACGCTACCTCGGGCTGGTCTGGATGTAAATTCTGGGGCGTGACAAAGATACAGACCAGAGCCAATAAGAGGGCGATCACCGGTCCTACGTAGGACCGGTGGCTTTGTTGAAAAGCTAGCGTTTTACAGCAAATGTTTTTCTTTTTGAGATTTGAATAGGAAAGAGGTGTCAATGGACTTTGATATTCACGGTATGTTCAGTTAACCCTCCGAACTGTCGTTTTTCAACAATGACAAGGTAAAATCGGTTTTGCAGTCAATTGCCCCTTTAAGAATGTGGCTGCATTATTTGACTCATAAATAAAATTAGTAATCAATCATCCTATTTGCATTTGCATTTTCTTCCTCAAGACTGCACATGTTATGCCATAATCAAAAAAAACTGAGCGGACATTGCATTTTCATTTTCATGTTCTGCCCGCAAAGAACTGCCCATAATTCGAAAACGAAAATGCATTCTGAGCGGCGCAGCAGAGTGACGTCAGTAGCCGCTCTTCTTCAGCTCCCTGCTGACCGAGCTACCCATCTTGTTCGGTAGGGGGCGGTGTGCACATACGCATTGCATTACATGGTAAATGTGCCGCGAAATTGATTGAATTGCCGGGTCTTTAGAGGACGCATCACAGATCATGGCGCTCCCTCAAATTGTGCAGTCACTGATAGAATTAGCTGAGCTGGTAGAAAGTAATAATATATCTGAGTCTGATGATCGTGACCGAGTAGAACAAGTCACAGAGAGCTTGGCTGCATACTCTGCCGTCACAGACGTACACATTAATGAGGTTGCCATAGTAAACCTCTCTTCAGTGCTGGAACGGCTGGATGCTGTGGAGCCTCAAATGGGACGGGGACGACCAACCATCCACATCCCGTTCGAGTCCATCGAAAACAATTTATTAAATGGTCTACTTTTCCCTGTGAAAGCAAGCTGTTTCACCTTTGGCCTAGTTCAGACAAAATCTGAATTTCCGCAATCTGAATTTGAATTTCCGCAATCTGAATTTCAAGAATCTGAATTCCTGCAATCTGAATTTCAAGAATCTGAATTCCTGCAATCTGAATTTTAGAATTATTTTTTTTTTAATCAAAATAATTCCGTTTTATTAAATTTGGCATACAAATAATTCAGATATTATTTATTCAACAGCAAAATATTTCAGTTTTATGAAATTCGACACACAAATATTTCAGATCTTTCATATTCAAATTCAGATACTTTTGTCAGCTTTCTAGCTCCATAAATCCGTTGCTTTGCATCCTCCGACGGATGGTCTGCATGGTGGCCGACAACAGCTCTGTCCTTTATTTTTAAACCATTTAATAAATAGTTTTCGATGGACTCGAACGGGATGTGGATGGTTGGTCGTCCCCGTCCCATTTGAGGCTCCACAGCATCCAGCCGTTCCAGGACTGAAGAGAGGTTACTATGGCAACCTCATTAATGTGTACGTCTGTGACGGCAGAGTATGCAGCCAAGCTCTCTGTGACTTGTTCTACTCGGTCAAGGGCATCAGACTCAGATATATTATTAGTTTCTACCAGCTCAGCTAATTCTATCAGTGTCTGCACAATTTGAGGGAGCACCATGATCTGTGATGCGTCCTCTAAAGACCCGGCAATTCAATCAATTTCCCGGCACATTTACCATGTAATGCAATGCGTATGTGCACACCGCCCCCTACCGAACAAGATGGGTAGCTCGGTCAGCAGGGAGCTGAAGAAGAGCGGCTACTGACGTCACTCTACTGCGCCGCTCAGAATGCATTTTTGTTTTCGAATTATGGGCAGTTCTTTGCGGGCAGAACATGAAAATGAAAATGCAATGTCCGCTCTGTTTTTTTTTTTGATTATGGCATAACATGTGCAGTCTTGATGAAGAAAATGCAAATGCAAATAGGATGATTGATTACTAATTTTATTTATGAGTCAAATAATGCAGCCACATTCTTAAAATGAAAATGCATTTCTGGAAATGCATTTGAATTTGAATTGTGGTCACGATTTTGCAGCCACGTTCTGAAAATGAAAATGCATTTCTGGTAATGCATTTTCATTTTCAAATTTTACATTTCAAATTGAATTTTGGTATCTATTTGCTGGGGCATATTTTGAAAATTAAATTTCAAATGTCTTTTTCGTTTTCATTTTAATTAAGTGAAAGAATGAGCAGTCTTAAGGAAGAAAATTAAAATGCAAATAGGATGATTGATTACTAATTTAATTTATGAGTCAAATAATGCAGCCACATTCTTAAAATGAAAATGCATTTCTGGAAATGCATTTTCATTTGAATTTTGGTCACGATTTGCTTCCATAGTAGTAGATGGTTTGGGGATTAGAAATCGATGCATAATAAAAAGGTTTTTCTTTGTAGGTACAAACACGCACGGAAAGAACAATCCATCGCTAACGAAGCTAAAAGACTGTTAATGTCTTTAACCCGTGTATCTTCTATGAAAACAAATACAGATTACAACTCAAACTGAAGTATGAAATTCCAGGGTCTAACATTAAACACCAATGCTGCACTTTACTATTCGTCAAAAGCCCTCCACAGAAGACCGATATACATTAACTTCGAGACCAAGTGAGTGGCAAGAGATTCGAGGTTGATTTCACTTTTATCGGTAAACGTGGATGCGGAGCTCTAACCTACGTTGCCCATTATCAACCAGACAATCACTGGGGAATCTTTTAAAAAGATTGGTTGAAAAAACAGCATATTACTGAAAGCACTAACAGACTTTTTCATAGCTTCAACGTGTAACTATTTGGGCTTAAGTCAGAAGCGGCAGAAATCTGGGGGGGCGCGGCAGAAATCTGGGGGGGCGCAGCTCACCCCAGCCCCCCCCCCCCTGGATCCGGCCCTGACTTTGACACACTTGCAAGAAATTACCCGCTGCTTGGATGTATCATGATCTTGTTATTTAGGTATAAAAAAACTCACAAGGGATAACGACAACATTGGCAACCCTGCACTATGAATTATTGTTTTGATGTCATCTTAAAGTGTCTGAACAGGACTGGGTGTGCAGTTACGCATGATTAGTTTCTCCTCCGTCTTAAACCTGAAACCTAGATTCTAAGTTAGAAATGTTGCTAGTCTGTTGCCAATGACCAACGGTTGCTACGTTTTTCCAGCAAGTTCAAGTCATTCCAGTGTTGTCCTTTTACCTTCAAATTCGTTCAACCCAGACTTCAGCAACTTGAGCCGAGTGCACAAGCTGGGCGTACGCCTGGACATATACGCTACGTCCGACGTAGAATAGAAAGTTACGACTAACTTAAAGTTACGACTAGTGCACCAGTTAGACTTAAGCCCTTTATGTGCTGCACCTGGGTGTACATTTTGAGCCTAGTGGGGAGCAGGCGTAAGTTGGAAAATCGGACCAATATCCTATCCATGGTAGCCTAATTAGGGCTAACACTAGTTTGATCGCACAACACATGCAGCGCGTCTTGTTAATAGGCAACATGGAAAGGGCATAAAGGCGAGAAAGTCGTCCGTGGCAGCAGAAATCCACTGTTAATTTTGTTGTTGATCGATTTCCAGCTGATTGTTTCTGTTTGTTTGAGTTGATATTATTATACATTTCCCCGTGAACACGCTTCTATTCTCAGTATACAAACTATATGTTTTCTAATTTCTCTATCAGTAAAATGTATTTTCCTTTTCTTTTGTTTTTCTTTATCCATGGCTTGTTTTGAAGGGAGATAGGCTAGCTATAAAGTGCGCTTCGGATAGGTTCAGAGAATGTCTAATAAGCCCGTGGACTGGCTCTGACGACGACTTTCGCATTTTCACAAGGACGCGCATCTTAAGACCAGAAGTAGCTACGACCTTGGTCTGTCAAGCTTGGGGCACTTGGTGTAAATTCAAATCACAAAGTCGGACGTAGCTAAGACCGACTTAAGAGTTAAGACCAACTTTTTTACGCCCAGCCAGTGCACTCGGCTCCAGGTTTTCTGCTCAATTTTCACATTTTCCTGCAGCTCATCTTTCTGAAATTTTCCCCTTTTTGTTTTGCATTTTCCTTCTTCTTTTCTTCTGTTTTCTGCCTTCATCTTGCTCCAGGTCCTTTCAAAAATACCTTTCACAGCAGTACCTTCCAACTGCCAGTACTTTTGCATTTTTCTTCTCTTTTCTGTACTTTTCTGCCTTCATCTTGCTGCAGGTCCTTTATAACATACATTTCAGGCCTCTTGAAACTCCAGCAAATAATCTTCTGCTAAATGTTCAAATTGTTATGCATTGTTCGTCTTCTTTCAGATTTTTTTCACTTTTTGTTTTGCATTTTTCTTATCTTTTCTGTAGTTTTAAGCCTTCGTCCAGCTCCAGCCCCTATTTAAAATAACTTTTGGGCGCTTTGAAGCTTCAGCTTATAACTTTCTACAAAATGTTCAGCTTTTTTAGCATGGTCAGCTATCCCCATTCAGGTTTTCAGCATTCTCACTGCTGTTTCGCAGGAACAGCCTTTTCTAGTTATTATTTCTTTTTGCCCCCCTAAAGCTTTCTTAATATTTGGACTACATAGACAACCAAGGTGTCAAACGTTTTGTCTTGGTTGCCATTGAGTTGCTTGTATTGGGATTTATGTTCCGTTGCACGGTTTAAGTAGAAATTAAGTTTTTGTGGCGAAAAGTGAAGCTAACGGTGGCTAACTTGCTAGCCACAGTCACTGACGCCACTAACGTCACGAAAACTCGCGTGACTATCTCTAGCAGGACATCAGTTTAGCAGCTCGTTAACTTCTGGGAGATGGCTAGGCTAACTGCTTTACTGCAAGGCAGCTGCAGAAACGCCACAAGCAAAGAGGCCTGGGTGATAACTATTTGCTCATTTTACCTTGTGATATGACACACAATTGTAATGTGTAATGTACAATATAAGCTAATATTATTAAGGAAGTACATCTACTTTCGGAAACAGTAGACTACTATTTCACTGAAGCATTAGCATCATGACATTAGCCTCTGTTGCCCGGGCAACACATACTACAGCGGTCTATGATGCATCTGTTTTCAATCGTTAAAATTAACATTCCTCACAAATACATTTTTGTTGTAGGATTTATTATGACATTAGATTACAATTCTAAAACTGGTTGTTCCCATCCTTGATTGTGATTGGCTATATTGCATTCCATGCCGTTGTAGAATCCAGCATAACCTCACAGGTTGTCCTCATAACACTCTTTAACATTCCATATTACTGCGCATCGAATATTTCAAATTGAAAAAGACGGCAAGATGTCCATCTGGCTGTTGCGTGGCAACGATTTATGTAGGAACTATACTTTGTAGTAGCGGAAGAATGACGGTTTATTATTAAACTATTTTGTTTCTAATTGTTTTTATTGATGAATCCATATCAAATATTTGTAGTAACAGTTTTAGAAAAGCAATAAGTCCCGCTTCGCGTCGTGCCTAACAACTCCCCTTACCTGTTCTAAAATCAGCGTAAACCACGGCCTCTTGGGGCTTATTGCTTAAGTAAACGACTTGTGGGTGAAATCATCATTACTTGTGGTTTCAAACCAGTGTAGCTCACTCTAACACTGTAGCTTAGTCTAGTAGCTAACAAAAACATCTCCACAGCTGTTTACATTACTAGTAGGAAGTCAAACGGCGGCACATGTTCGGCACTACCCTTTACTTAAATAAAAAGTCTTTCAATTGGTGAAACTATCTGACTAGTGACTACTAACCTGAACTCCATTGCCACAGCCTAAACTTAGTCAATCTGTTCATGAAAATAATTCATTTCAGCCTAGACCGTACAACGGAAGTAACATTAAATTAAGCAATATGCCCCAAGAGGCAGTGGTTTACGCTGATTTTAGAACAGGTAAGGGGAGTTGTTAGGCACGACGCAAAGCGGAACTGGCTATTCAATAATAGAGTATTTGAAATTTAAGCAATAAGCCCCAACAGGCCGTGGTTTACGCTGATTTTAGAACAGGTAAGGGGAGTTGTTAGGCACGACGCGAAGCGGAACTGGCTATTCAATAATAGAGTATTTGAAATTTAAGCAATAAGCCCCAAGAGGCCGTGGTTTACGTTGATTTTAGAACAGGCAAGGGGGTTTTCGGCACTCCGCTTTGCGTTGTGCCTAACAACTCCCCTTACCTGTTCTAAAATCAGTGTAAACCACGGACTCGTGGGCTTATTGCTTTTCTAAAAGTGTTACTAAAAATATTTGATATGGTTTCATAAATAAATTACGATAATAATTAAAAACAAAATAGTTTAATGATAAACCGTCATTCTTCCGCTGTATAGTTCCTACATAAATCGTTGCCACGCAACAGCCAGATGGACATCTTTGCCGTCTATTTCAATTTGAAATATTCAATGCGCAGTAATATGGAATGTTAAAGAATGTTATAAGGACAACCTGTAAGGTTATGCTGGATTTTACAACGGCATGGAATGCGATATAGCCTATCACAATCAAGGATTGGAACAACCAGTTTTGAAACATAATTACTCCACTCTAAAGTATTTTGTTACAAATTGCATTTGATTTTTTATCAGCCCTATCAAATACAAATTACAAAATACTCAAAAGTCTTGAAATGTGTATTTCAAATACAAGTAATTGAAATACTGCCCATCTCTGGTTAAAATAAGCTTCAAAAGGGGGTTCTTTATTATTGAATGAATGCAATATGAGTAGACTAAATGCCTGAAAATATCACGAGTAGGGAAAAACTTACAATGACATTTAAGTCATAGAGATTAGGTCAATTTTTTACACCGGTCTGCTGAATGTATTCGTTTTAATTCAACTATGAGGTTGCTAATCAACATTCCTTCTTGCAGGGGAAATGAGAAGACAACTATTTCATTCTACACTTCACTCTTAGTATTTTGAGTTGTAGCCTAAATGAGCAGCAAAAAAAATATGCTTTTAAATCTATGTAATCTTTATAAACAATGAGTAGGCTATGCATTTTTATATACAGAAATATCAGTTGTAAACATGTAATTAAAAAACGGATCCCCTGCAACCGACGCAAGCAAGCACACCCTACAATTTCCCCAGAAATTGTACCCTCTATAGTTTTGATTGTTTCAAGGACATACTTTTTTGGCAATTCTTGAATCCTTCCCCAAGGATCCAATAGGAGGGAGCAGGTGTGAGTTGAGTAAAAATCAATAAGTACAAAGTAAATAATAAAACCGTTTTTGAACTTTATAGTTACTTCCGCCAAGGTTATCAAATATAAATTATGTGTGGGTAAACTTACTAAGAAGCCACGTTCCACCTATCATTGCTATCTCAGCCACCTCAATCACCATTGTGGTAGTTCATGTCAAACTATGTGCTACTATGACTTTTTGTTGTTGTTGATTTGACACCATATATAATATTAATTTAATTTATTCATCATACAGAAAGCTTGGACATATTTGGCTTCCCCAAGACGGCGTTCTTCACCAAAGTGAGCAAAGATCTGCTCTCCATGTCTGTAAGTCGGAAGTTCCTACAGCTGTGCATCTGTACAGTAAATTAGTTACCAAGTTGCGTAACTTGTGTATCATCTATGAGAGAAGTACAAACCAATAGTCGCATATCCATTTTCCCAGGGGAATTGACTCTAAACAAACGATAAGACCTTGCAAATGTCACAGCACTGTCAGTTGTGCGTCACACAACCTGTGTAGAGATGTTGTGCTATTATTATTTATTTGTGTTGCATGTCATGCATGTCATGATGACATCCCATGTCATTCATGACAAATATGAAAAACTGGTTTGGAGTCTTTTAGTTTGAATTCCCCCTTACATAAAGTGTAGTTGTTTTGTAAAGCTTTGTTTACAGTCATGCAAAAATTATAACTATATAATTAATTGTTACATAACCACTGAAAGTAAATGATTTCAGAATGAACAACCACCAAGTTTAGAAAAATCCGTCTTAACCCTCCAGGTGACGGGTGAGATAAGCGTGAACGCATCTTCTGAGGCGGAGCTGTCATTGATGAACCACCTGACCAGGGCTCTGCTGAGGACGCTGGAGGCGAAGCCAGACATCCTCCGAGCAGCTGACGTGCTCTACCTGACCCAGATGATGGAGCTGACAGCCTCCGCCACCACCGCCTCCGCCTTGGCCTTCACTCTGCCGCCCTCGGAAGCTGTGGTCTCCATCGCCAGCAAATACCTAAAGCTGGCCAGCCTCGTCCTGGAGCCTGCTGTGGCCAGCCGGTGGCTGGGTTTGACGGAAGACGGGGTGGGTGTTGGGGGACAGGATCATATTTTGGCTGGGTGTGGGTTAACACAGCCTCATGGCATGCAGTTAAGAATGATTCTAACCCTGTTGAGCATGTGTGAGATTCCTATCGGAGGATTTGGTCATGAGTAAAGGAGATGGGGCAGTAGAAGTTTTTTTTGGTTACAATTTGACATGTTTTCATCCTGTGTTGTAGACCGCTGTTGGTCCATTTACTGTCGTGCAGAGTATTGACAAGCTGACAGCGGCGTTAGCCGATGTGCTGTCTCGGGAGAGACAAAGCTTCACGCTGTCAATGAAAAACATAGGTAACATTTGTTGGCGTTTGTCATGCGGAAATGTCAATCCTTTGGGCTTGTCGCTGTAGATGATCCTTGTATCTGTGTGTATTTTTGCACCCCCAGATGTACACATCGAGGCACGAAAGCTGTCCCAGATGAGCTGCAGCTGTGTGTTTAAACCGCCAGTGTATGGCAGCGGCCCCGGCAGAGGTAGTAGCCAGGATGAGCTGCTCATCCCAGATATCGAGGTCCAGAGACTACACTCCCTTGGTAACGCACACGCACACACCCATGCACACACACATACAAACAAACAAACAAACAAAGAAACATGTACATACAGACACACACACACTCATACACACTCAAATATGCACAACCTTGGGATTAATAACGCATCCATTCATTCATTCATTCATGGACACACACACCCATACGCACACAAACAAATATGGACATGTACACACACACACACACACCCATACACACACACCCATACACACACCCATACATACACAAAACAATGTGCACATGTACACACACACCCATACACACACAAGCAAACATATAAGGACATGCCAGAAATTGAGCACTCATATCTTATTCTGTGTTATTCCTGCAGGTCACAAGGAGCTCATGTTTATCCATACTTACTACAGTCACCTGATGGAGATCCAGTCTGGAATGGAAGGATCCACAGACCGTGGCTCGTCGCTGAAGCACAACAAAAGGTCGGAGACCTTCCAACATTTATGCGCATTGGAAAATAGTATTTCACCTTCTTGCATGAAACGATGAAATAGGTTGACTTGGCCGTTTGTGATCCTCCTCCAGCAATCCCTCCAGTCGCTTGGCCAGTGCGGTGATATCGGCGTCTGTCCGAGACACTTCCAAGGCCCAAACCATCCCGGTGGCCGTTCAGTACACCCTCTCTTCCTCGCACGTGGTATGGTCCACTGCTACAACATACACACACTGGGTAGCGGTCTGTTCATAATTCACATGAATGGGGGTGGGGTGGGTACACTACACATGGTATGATGTGATATATGGGTCTCAGTCTGTTATATGTTCTTTAGGTGTTTTATTAACTTGTATTTTGTCAAAGTTTGAGAGTTGGCACCGGGTGTTTGTGGCCAGTTTCCTGGCCTTATCCATTGTTGCTTTTGGCCTAGAGTTTTCTGGCGGGAGAGAAACATCTGTTTCTATTCTAGGTGGCGTATACTACACGAATCATGCCTGTTTGTGCCTTTTGGAATTTCAGCTTGATGTAAGTATTACTGAGAGCAAGAGTCAGTGTCAGTCGTGATAATTCATGCAGTCCTGCCAGTGACGCGTGTATTTTGTTTACTGGTAATGTCGGAGCAGGACAGGTTATTCTGACGGTTGGTCCATTGAGGGATGTGGGGTGACGTATGCTGGCTCTGATACTACTTCCTGTTTATGTAACCACACCACAAACTTTGCAGTGTTGATGAATTACATGGAAGCCAAGGTAACATTTGCCAGTTTTTTCTATTGTAAGTACTGTATTGATACAATCAGGGAAAATTAAGAAATATTAGTTGCTAGAAGATATTTGTTGCTATAATTAGACACACATGTAACACAATTGCTTTTAAGCTAAGCACCCACTTAAACTATACTTATACACACATTGTCTTACTTATTGATATTAGTGATGAATATTCCTCAAAACCATAGAACAGGGGTCCCCAAACTACGGCCCGCGGGCCGGATACGGCCCGCCAACGCATTTGGACCGGCCCTCTGAACAATGCCAGTCTTAAAAAAATAAAAAATTAAAGTTGTATTTTTATTTTTGATTATTATGTAGATGTTTTGATTTCAATAGCAATGAATATGAAAAAAGTTATTTAAAATATTAATAATGCTCTTTTAATAGGCTGTGATATGTACAAATGTACGGTGCATAACATAGTAATAAACTAATCTAGCATAATAAATCATATAATCACATTTAAAATCATAATAAAATCTCCACAATAATACTGGTAGTTACTCCGGAAAAGTAGTTTTCTGTTCCGACCCGGCCCCACATTAAAGAAAGGAAAATTATCTGGCCCTCGCAGACAAAAGTTTGGGGACCCCTGCCATAGAACATCAGCACAATTCGGATGAATACCCTGTGCAGTATTTTATATTGTCCAATAGATGGCACTATATGTTTGAAAACCAGGATGTTACAGTTTTAGCCAGCCTCAACAGTACCAAATTACTCACTGGCTCAACCGACACTGTAAAGTTAATTTTGCTCAATAGCACTAAACAGTATGCAAGATACGTGACAAGTGTTTGTTTTAAATAGTTGCTACTATATGTGTATTTGTGTGACTTAGTGTGTACTTGTGTGTGTGTGTGTGTTTGTATTTGTGCATGTTTATATCTATGTGGGTGTGTTTGTGAGTACTTGTGCATATGTGTGCTGTGTATACATATGTGTGCGTGTGGGTGTTTGTATGTACTTATGTGTGTGACTGTCTGTGTGCCCCTTTCTGTCTGTGTGTGTGTGTGTGCATTTGTATATGTGCATGTGTGCGGATATGTGTGTGTGTGCTCATCTCTCCCCAGTGGAGCCCTGAGGAGGAGGTTATTTTGACCAAGCTGACGTTTATCGGTTCGGGGGCGTCTCTGTGTGCTCTCGTGGTGACCTTGATGCTGTTCACCGTGCTGGAGTGAGTGGCACTCTAGGCTTGTCAGTGGCTGCCTCCCTTCTCCTCCTGAATCTCGAATGAGCCCAGCTGGAACCCCTGTTATTCTACAGTCACGGTCTCTCTCTGAACCAACACTCACTACTGGAATTCAGTTAGGGTCGCTTCATATTACACTTGGCATTCAATGCCCAAATTTGACAAATAGTATATCTGCCCACATCTTCAGTGAAAGAATTGGTTGTAAAGCTAAGGCAGATTGAAAGGCATATTGTCAGCTTGGGTCAATTCCATTCTGGTTTGGTCCTTTAGTCAGGATTCCCTCATGCCTCTGGTGTTTAAAGACAGAATCAGTATTGACTAGTTCTAACCTGGTAATTAGTTGTGTCATCAACCCCCATGCCCCCTATACAAACATACACACACACACATACACACACACACACACACACACACACAGACACACTCACACACAAAAAGCACATACTCCCACTCCCTCTCCCCAAACCTCCTCTGAAGGTTTATGGTGGCATTACTGTGATGTTAATTAACGGTTAGGGTCACCTAGGGAGGTCCCAATCAGACGGGTGTTGGGATAGACAATTTGACTGGGGGATTTATGGCGGCCAGGTCCCAGCTAAACCCGACAGGCAAACACACACACACACACACACACACACACACACACACACACACACACACACACACACACACACACACACACACACACACACACACACACACACACATGCAGACTCAGACATAAGGACCTGTACATGTACACACATACAAACATACATGCACTAGCTGATGGAATATGGGATGATGAACACTATGTACATTATGTCAGAATATTTTACAGACTGAGAGCGATGGCCATTAATCTCCTAAGCTTTTCCAACTAACCCTTTCCACCCCATCTCTGTTTCTGCTTAATTCTTTGAAAGAAAGCCATTAATATATTCAGGAATTAAACCACGGAATGAATAATTGCTTATGAGAAATAACATGTTTTTGTTAACCCCCATCATGTCTTATTTCATCAACACCATTATCTTGTTCTTTAAATGTGCACCTACAAATCTATGAGGTTTTTCAATAACCAAAAATCATCGTATTTTATAATCATGAATGTTGCCACAGCATCCCCAAGTCTGACCGGACATCGATCCACAAGAACTTGTTCATCTCCCTGACCTGTGCCCAGGTCGTACTGCTCTGCAGTGGCTCAGCCGTCAACAACAAGGTAGTAACCCCAGTACATTAGGAGTGTTGCTATAACAGTCATTGTCATTAAAACCAAATTCAATCCAATCTCTTAAAATAGGTGCTTAATCTGGACAGAAATGCTGTTAATTACCATTTAAATGTAAATAGATACAAAGTTTAATTAATTAACTTATGTAAATATTATGTAAAAAAGTACACCGTACGCATCCACATACCTCATCGTAAAAGCAAATGACAAAACGTCAGAACAATCCTCTACTGCAGTTATGGAGCACCGTGGGAGGGCTGGCGGAAGAGGGAACGGGGGGGAGCTGTACCCCTCGATGAATAACCATCACACATCGACAGTCCCTCCATGGTCCCTTGTTGTGTCTCTGACCTCTGACCCACACTGCTCTGACCCTGTGCCCCCCCCCCCCAACCCCCACCCCACCAGGTGGCGTGCACCCTGGTGGCAGCCCTTCTCCACCTCTTCTTCATGGCGTCCTTCAGCTGGATGCTGGTGGAGGGCCTGCTGCTCTGGAGCAAGGTGGTGACTGTGAACCTGAGTGAAGACCGCCACATGAAGTACTACTACTTCATCGGCTGGGGTGGGGCTCTTTTCTCTCCTAACAACAAAGAAATTGTGTGACGGAGCTAATGCGCTGTTACTCTCGTTGTGAGCTCACCGCTTGTTTTTGGTACACGCTGAGGAAGCTTTTAGTTAGCGTGTCCCCTGAAAGTTGGTAACAGCTTTGTGTGAATGCTGTGGGTAGATCTGAAAGTCCCCATGGCTTAGTGTCCCTTTATTTCCGTATCACCCTCTCTCTCATCTCTCTCTCTACCCCCCCCCCTCTCTCCCCCTTGTTCTCACTTTGTGTCTCTCTCTCCCCCCTTTTGCTCTCTTTCTCTCACTCTCCCCTTTTCTCTCTCTGTTTCTCTCCTTCTTCCTCTCTCTCCACCCCTCTATCTCTCTTCTCTTCCTTCCTTGCCCCAGGTCTGCCAGTGTTGATAGTCACCATCACGCTCGCTTCGGCCTCTGGGAAGTACTCTGCTGATGGTCACTGCTGGCTCAGCGTCCAAAACGGAGTCATCTGGGGCTTCGCTGGCCCTGTCATCTTCATCATCATGGTCAGAGTCCGCTTTGTGGCACAACCATGCATAGAAAAAGCATAATATGTCTCCAGTTTTTCAACATTCTCTCACAGCATTAAGAAGGCCACCCTACTCCAAATCAATTCCAGCAATAGTGGTATTATTCGTTTTTGGAAAGAAATCTTTATTGTTTTACCCCCAATCCTTATTCTCCTCTCCCCTCCCCTCCTTTATCGTCTCGTCCAGGTGAACATCATGGTCCTGACGAGGGTGGTGGTCATCACTCTGTCCACAACCAAGAGGAGGTCCATCATGCTGGCTCTGGGCAGCAGTCCTGTGGAGCAGGCCTATGAACAGATCCGGTAACTACCACAGGGGGATGCCATTTCTCCTTTGCAAACAACTGGAACGAACAGGTTGGAATGGCAAGACACGTTATTTGTGCTTCACAGTAGGCACCAGACATCCGTTTGGCAATGCAGTGTGCAAACTTTAAAAGTCTATAATTTTGTGATCATCGCTATTCGAAATGCGCTTTTTTCAGTTCTTGTGTGCCAAATTTTCCTGCCTTGTGTTTTTGGCTCGTCAAAAGGAACCAACTGCAAATACATTGAATAAGTTGATCCCCGAGGGGTGTTTACTTTTTAACAGTGGAAATAATTTACACTCGTACGTGTTATTTCTGCCACTGAGTCGCAAGGGTCCACAGTACAGCTCTGTGGAGGGATATCAATGTAGGCCTTGAGAGTTAGTCGGCCCGGGAGGCGATGGCACAGCAGCACCAGTGGAAATTCAAACACATTCCTCCGCTAAACAAACTAGAGCCGGGCCCCATCAGCCCCAGCTGGTGTGGTTTAGTGGTCACTTGAACGGGAAGGTAATTCCATACTAAAACAGATTTAAGATGGATTTAGGGTGGAAATTGTCACTATAAACCTTACCGGCGGCCCTTGTTGTGCTTGGAATGACCCGCCTGCCAACCTGGCTTATTTGGCACAGAGGATGGCAGCTAATGCTAACCCCTTCATTCCAGAGTGGAGCACAGGGAGGAAAGAGCGAGTCACATGTACAGTAGATTTGAGTTTGCGCTTGATTGTGCCTGATTGGTGGGGAAAAGGTAATAGTGAATGTATAATCACGTTTTGTAAGTGTCTGTGTGTGTGTGTGTGTGTGTAGGGCTGCAGTGAAAGCAGTGCTGATGTTGCTGCCCATCCTGGGCCTGACCTGGCTGTGTGGTGTGCTGGTGCCCTTCTCCATAATCATGGGTTACATCTTCATCCTGCTCAACTCTCTGCAGGTATGTGGCTTGCAGACTGCTTGGAATACACACACACACACACTCACGCATACTCACACATATGCACTCGCGCACACACACACACACACACACATGTACACACACAGACACACACACGCACACACACTCACTCTCACAAGCACATTTAAGCTTTCCCCTTTATTTATTTTCTAATGTCTCTCCATGGCTCATTCTTTCTTTCTCCCAATTTTTCTCTCACCCTTTTCCTCATTATCGTTATTTTCCTTAATGTTCCCAACTTTTTATGTGTTATTCATGGACAGCCATATATTTTTGTGAAGTTAGTCTTTTCAATGGACCAGGTATTTGACATTTTGGTAAAGACTGGAGCGGGTATCAGCTGAAATGAGGGAAGTTGAAATTGTTGAACTGTAAAAATGGGTGTGGATTTACTGAGTGTGGTTACTGTATTTCCAGAACACTGATGGAAAAAAAAATAATCAATAAATCTGCAAGGGATATTTTTGAGAGATTCTCACTTTACCGAGGCAATATTCAATTCAACATGCTGAATTGGAAAGCCTTTTCTATTATACATGGTGTTTGTTTTGTTTCTGTCAGTAAGGGAACCGACAGACTCAAGGTTTTCAATTTGTCAGTGACAAAAGGTTGGGCTGAAATTGCTTTTAAATATGTGATTTTTTGTGCGCTTGCTTGTTGTTGTTGAAAACATGATTTTTGAACATGTTTTTTCTTCTTCTTCCAGCAGTTATACATTTTTTGTGCTGATTAGAAAGGTCAGCTGTAAAGGTAATTAGGTAGCTAGTTATGTGGAGATATTATTATTAGTTATTTTCTGAAAGTGATTTTCAAAAAATTCAATTAAGTGGAAAAGGGACAACAGTTTTTACTTAAACACTCTTCATTCACACTCTTTGGCTTTTAATGTGTACTGTGAAAAATACATCAGTATGTTTCATTCGCAACCAGCTATTAACTTGTGGATGAAAAGTAATTCCAGTGTAATTTCTCTGGCTTGGGAGGATGGAGAGAAAGAGAATCATGTAACACTCTCACTGCAGCAGTCCAGTCTGACTCACTGCTGCTCTGTGTTAAAATCCTCCCTTGCAATTTGTAGTAATCTTCAATCAGCTGTGTCTATAATTGAGCTGTATATTTCATAAGGAATCAATAGAGATTTAGTCTGAGCCGGATCATTAAGAAAGCTCCTCTCTATAAATAGTTTGTTTTCTCTCACATTTGATCTTAATTCTTTATATATGAACTATAATGTATGCAGAGCTTCTTATTTATGTTGTAGAGATGAAGTCACCGTGTTGGCTGGACTGTTCCCATGTAAAATGGCACGGATAAAAACTGGGTTTATTTGAGATTCATGTTTCTTATCTTGTATGGCACATGATTGCCACATTTTGTGAAACTCACATACTGACAATACCTCCATTATAGACAGGCTTGATTTAAACATCCCCTTCCCCTCCTGATTTACTCTCTTGTCCAAAAACGGTCCCATCCCATCACGGCATTCAAGTTTATCGTCTCAATGTCGAACAGTGTCAAATCCAACCTCTGGGTTGGTTACATATACTAGAATATATATAAAAAAAAACTGGCAGGTAATTTCATTCATTTCACCAATGACTCCAGACAGTCCAGCTAGGACTGGGGGAGGTCAGCCCAGCCCCCCCCCCCCCCCCCCCCCCCCCCTTGCCCTCACCCAGTCTGAGGAAAAGTTAATGAAGCGACGGGGCCACTGTGGTGTCAGGGAGGGGGGGGGGGGCGACAGCTCTGCGTAACAGCCAGCTGCCACACCATAATAGGCCAACTCTAAAGACGCGTGCCACAGAGAATAGGAGGCCTCACGACACCCCTGCTAGTCTCAAAGCTGTTTCACTGACAACGGCAGAGCCTGGATGGTCAGTGGGGTTGTCAGGGTAATTTGTTGTGCCATTGACTAGACATTCCTTTTTCTATGCAATAAATATTGAGTGGGAATTTACTTTATAGTCATGACGGGCTGTAAAATTGAGTATTGCATGGAAATTAAATACATAAAAAATTAAGTTGGACTTTTCAACTGAGAAAATGAGGTTGTGCTAAATCCATGTAGTTACTAAAATCCCTCAACAAAGTATTATTCGATTGTCGTGTTTTTTCACCTGTGACTGTTTCAAGTCAAGGAGGATGTGCTGCGCTTGTTTGATGGTGCGGAAATTGCAGCCATATTGTCAGTGAGTCACCAAGATCCGAGTTTTTAGCGCTGCGGAGGGAAAAAGGAAACATTCCGGGTGTTTTCTGTGATCTTTTAATTGTACTGAGAGGTCTTTGGCCCAGCCTTTTCCACTGGAACATGAAGAAAATAGCAGTCCCCAGTGTTCAATTTAGAATGAATTCATCTGTTTTCCTGCTGATTTCCAGATCCGTGTGTGCCCCTTTGCTCTCTCTCTTTATCTCTTTGTCTCTCTGTCTTTCTCTCTCTCTGTTTCTGTCTCACTCTCTCTTCACTATCACTCTTTAGTTGCTTTCTTCATCATTCTCGATTTCTCACTCGATTTCTCCCCTTCGTTCTTGCTCTCTTTTTCCCAAAAAATTCTGCCCCCCTTATTACTCTCTCTCTCTCTTGCCCGCACTTTCTTTATCTGTTGGTAAAACAAGCAACGCTACAAAGGAGATTTAGCTTGTTTCTCAATCATTCTCACATGCTATATTCCTGAATAAAACAGGATGAATAATAATATATAACATATATTCAGCATTGAAAGAGATGTCAGCTCAGTGACATTTTGCTTAGGAAAATCTGTTCAACATCAAGCCAACCATAAAGAACTAAAACACAAAAGAAATATTTGTTTACATGTAAACACTATTACTGCGTACAAAGCCCAAAGTGATAGGGTGAAAAAAATTGAAGTTTTAAGGGCTTTATGTATTTTATTTGTGGCAATCGTTTTTCCAGTGGGATAGCCAAAGCAACATAAAGCTTAAGTGGCCAGTCTTTACTGTTAAATCAATGAAACAGATCATGTTGACAAGCCTTTTTCATCACACGCCTCACCCTATTGGGTGCTTGACAAGATTGTTGGCAAACTTAGTGTTGTTTTTTTTTTCTTTCTTGTTTTTGACCAACAAAAACGAGCTAAGAAAATGTCATTTTGGTCCGAACCAAATATTTACTGGACAGAATCATTATTTAATTGTTAGCTGATCGTTTTTGGGGGTAGCATTGAGGTAGCCTACAGACTTATTTGCAGAAACGTACTGTGTCTTTAAATGTTCTTCTGTACTTTTGTGGCATTTGTTTACGATTTGAACAATCTTTATTTTTATAAACCTTTGGTATTTGAATTTTTTTACCAAACTTTATTTCAGTTATGGAACACAATTTGATTCATTTGGCAAGGACTTAATAGTTACTGTACTTATAATTTGCAATAGTTTAAATCAAAATCATACATTTCTGACTCAGACAGATGCATACTGTAACCATGCAGTCACATACATTATTAAAGCAGTTAGACTAGGATACAGCAACCTAAAATCTCACTCCCTATTTCACCAAACATTCATCTGAATATTTGAGTCCTTTGGAGTTTTAGCCTTCCCTCAGTGGTCTCTTAAGAATGTGTGTATCATAAATACAGCCATGCCTCATCTGTTCTCTTATCAAGCTGGAAATAAGCGGCACGAGGGGGGTGGGGGGGGGGGGGTGCTTTGCTCTGCCATAAATCGCGTGACCCTCCGTCATCCAATCTCTGTGCAATGTCATTCAACCCCCCCCCACTATCCATTACCTGAGTATAATGGGCTCCTGCCCATGCATTGTCCGTCGTATTATTAGACCATAACTTCGAACTATCAATAACTTTTGTGTGAAACGAAGAGAAGGAGAAAGACAGACAGAGAGACAGAGAGAGATAGAGAGAGAGACAGAGAAAGACAGAGAGAGAGGGTAAGGGAGAGAGAAAATGGAGAAAGAGTTCCGGGGGTATGGAACTTGAGTGAGTTTGCTCATAAAAGTAAACTTGGGGGTACCGTTTCTCCGTTTTTCAATGAGTTGTGTTAGTTAAGAGTGCTGTGTGTATTGTTACAGGTTTGTTTTAGGCAATTCAGTGTGAAGCGTCCAACAGCTCTCCCTGGTAACCAGTAGAGGGCAGTACCATTACAACCCTCCAGTTTGTGGTTTTATTGTGTAAGAAGATGTTTATTTTGTTTAATGTTGGGTGTATCCAGCCAGTTGTTATACATGGCATGCAATAGTATATATATAAAATTGTTAAAATATTTGTACTTATAATTACTAATCCTTGGAACCTTAATGTCCATATCAAGCAAGTGTACACACAAGTGCATTGTAACATAAATTATTTTAATACTGTGTTGTTTAGGGCATTTCGCAATAGACTTTGGATAATAACAGTCTTTCCCTAGATCAGTGTTTCACTGTCACGGCAGCAACTAAATACACAGATAACTGATTCATATGCGCATAATTTATCTGTTTAGGATTTGTTCTTTGATATGAAATATTGTTTGACAACATTTCAAAAAATGTTTTGATGCTTGACATGAAGTGTTATTTTGACAACGTCTTTAATGTTTGTTTGACTGGTTGTGGCCTTTCTTAGTACCCAAACCAGGAAAACAATTACAAAACTGCCTGTCCAACCCAAACTGCGTTCAAATCTATCTGCATGGTCAAAGGGTTATCAGCTGTCTGTTAGATGAAGAGAAATGTTTGTGACAAGGTGTGAAAAGACAACAAGAGGACATCCATAGCTAATTGAATTTTAGTTTAGGCACGTTACAACTTTTTGAGTTGCTCCATCATTAGCCAAGTGTTACTCAATTGTTTCTGTGCTCCTGGGTTTGCATGGTGCGGAACCATTGGAATCAATTCTGTCTCCGTTCCTGATCTTCTTTACTAGTAATAGAACACATGTTTATCATGATGTTTATTCTATTAACTGAATGCCATATCTTGCCTATATGCAAAGTGGATTCAAATGAAGTTGACCCCCATACATTTGTGCTTGAGACTGATTAATGGTGGTTGTATTGGGAGTAGACTGGGAGGGGATTAGCGTGGGCCTCCCGGCCACCTCTCAGCCAGTCTCTGTCGGGTCTCCTCTCCACAGTTTACTTGTCAACTAAAGATCCCAGCTCCCATCTACAGTAGGGCTGTGTGCATGTGTGTGTCAGCCCTCCTCTACCTTCCCGCCCCTTCCCCCTAAGACAAAGGGGAGACCGGTTATTTTAAATCCCCTGTGCAGCACAAGAAACAAAAACAGACTCGGAGGGTCCAGTGTCCCAGACAGGTGTCCAATCCACTCAATAGAACCCTCAGCTTCTCTGGGGGCAGTGACGGCACCCTCCCTTCCTTCTTCCTCCTCCACCTCCTTCCCCCACCACCTCCCTAACATGGTACTGCATAGTACACATGCTTTCTTACACACACAGACACAGCAATGGTCAGATTACCAGGAAATGTCAGTGCAAGTGTGTGGTCATACATTGCTGTGCCCTGTTCAGAAGATAATTAAATGAAATGTTATTACATATCTTTAATATCTAGTTACTACATAACTACTACAAGCTGTTCAACACAATTAAGGTTTTATTTTGACCAGACAAAGTACATTTTAGGTTAGTGATTTATCTTTGAAACATTATTTAATATTTGATTGGATTTTAATGATTATAGAACATGAGTGGGAAAGTATGCCATATTGTTTTGGAGTCATGCTGCCTAGAAAAAAACACATTTCCCTTTGATAAAAGTAAACTGTTTGCATTGCATGTTCAATTACGGACGCAGTGTAAAACAATATTAAACAGGATATCAAGGTCAGTGTTGTTTCCTACCACGCATTTCTAAGAAGATGGCACTTTTAATTAGGTCTTATCACGATTCTTAAGTAGTATATTTTTAGTGTGTTTTGTCTCAACTTGTTCTTTTTTAGTGCATCTTTTCATCTTGTTCCGGGTTTGAAGAAGATACGTGTTTAAGGAGACCTTTGTAGAACATTTCACAACGATGGGTTCACTTTGCAGAAAACAAATTATTTTGAGAGCAAGTTTGTTCGCAAGATAGCGTAATCTTCAACATTGAAATAGCAAGGTGCACTCACCAAATAAGTGTCACATAAAACCAAAATCAAACACAGAATTACTTCCGATAGATTGAATATACAGAACCTCTGCTTAGCACTCGTATAAATATTAAGTCTAGCTAGCAGAACAGAAGCCTAAGTGAGCAATATGCGGTACTTCAGAATGAAAAGAGCTCATTTTGGACAGAGAAATACCCCCAAAAACTGTTCTGAGAAAATAAAGCAGGGAGAATAATATGCTTCCTGTCAAGAGAGGCGAGAAAATTCCTGTCATTGCTCATGCCGCCACCCCAAGACCTTTCCCTCTGTTAAGCTCACTAGCATTTATTTGCTTTAGAATTACCTGCCAGCTCAATTTAGTAATAGGCTCTGTCATATAAAAGCAAACCATACCTCTCTGTCTTTCAGAATACTGGTGTGTGTGTGTGTGTGCGTGTGTGTGTTGGAGGGCCTCACCTGATCAGCTGACTATGACTTTGTGACCCCTGTTATAATAACACGACCCCCCCCCCCCCCACACACACACACACTCCCACCCCTACCAGCCACCCACCCTGACGGCAACAACGTCAGGAACTACTCCGGCACCCCCAAATTGCCCATGTCGAAACAATGACCATTCTATTTATAAGTTCACCACTTTGGCTTCTCAGAAACTGTCACAAGTTCACACAGACAGGCGGGGGGGGGGCGCTCTGACAGCTCAGATGACTGGTGGGGGTAGTCGTGTGGGCTGACCACATTGCAGATCAGTGTATCAGTGTGGATGTAAGTGCCGTAGACTGTTTTGGCCCTCTTTGATGTATACTTTGTAGTTAATTAGTAAGAACTGGGTCAGCATGGGGCAAAGGAGCAGATTCAGTTTTAGGGGAGTGGGGTTGCAAGGAGTGGGGGTGGGGGTGGGGGTGGGGCGTAAGCTGTCAAATACACATGCCAATTTGCAAGTGAGCTATTTGCTTTCTTCGCTTCAAAATTAAACTAGAATAAACAGCAATGTATTATTCATGTGTTTTTCTCTTTGTAAATCATTATTCCTGTGGCAAAGAAGCCTTAATTGCATGTCATCGTTTTTACTGAATGGAGAAAAGAAAATTGAATGTGTTGGTTTGTCTAAGAAATGTTTTACAGAATAGCATCCAGAATCTTTTTCACTGAATACAGTCCATTCAGTGGTGTTTTATTTTACTGTAAACTTAACCAAACCGGAATGTTTTTGCTTATTCCAACGAGTAGCAAGCCACTTCCACGCCTATTGTATTGATTTATAAAGAGCGGGAAAATACCTGAACACTGCTTTCACAGTTGTGTCAAGTTAATGGACCACAAGACAAACGGAGAGCACAACACAGCCGTGGCTGCCCTGTAGAGCCGACGGTCGGTGTTGGCCACTTGCCCTTCCTGCTTAGCCCCAGGCTCGTCACCACAAACGCTTGTGTCATTTCCTCCAGTCGCCGCCAAGCCTCCCCGAGCCTAACGAGTGTTTACAACCACATGCTGATTCCTATTAATCTGGTTCTTGTCGGACAGGAGGAAGGTGATGGCGGAGGGAAGGAGAGAGGGTGGGGCGTTCAACTACGGAGGGGAGGACTCAGGGGTGTATGTTGTAAAGGGGTTGCCCGAAGACGGGGGAAAAATACAGCCGAGAGAGGGACAGCCCCTGAAAAAGATCTGTCCGACACACCCAAACCAAGCTAACACTGAGCAGACACACTCTTCTGGTGTGTTTTTCTTGGTAATTATCCTCATTAAGTGAAAGCATGTGCCAATCAAACGCTTTCGAGAGAAAGGCGCAGGAATAGAGAGCCTCTAACACTGTCTCAACAACGTCAAGCCTGTGTCGTTTAGACTCATTAGTAGATTAAAGCCATGCTGGTGGGAGAGAGATGGAACGTCGGCAGCTACGACATTATTATGGCTCGTTTAACTTTCTAGTGGTTACAAATTTGACGATTATCACATTTAACACTCACTGCACTCAATCACACCTAAATCCACAAGGATCTTTTAATCCCTCTGCATTTAGGGTAGGCCTACATGTAAAATAATTGATTGTCAGGATAATTTAGAGATTGCTGAGGAATGCATGTAAAAAATACAGGCCTTTTTTGTCGGGTTTCCTAGACAGTGACAAAAACTCAGAGGGCCACAGAGGGTTGGGAAAAAAAGATAAGACACCCCCCCTCTAAAAAAAATGAAGATATATGAAGTCTTCATGTCAATGAACTACCATTCGTTTTCACTTTGAAGCCCCGCGATCCGTAGTGAAGTGTGATTGCATGTGACACTCGCCGCGTCTGCGGCTTTATCATGATGGATACTCTCCCCACGCAGAGTGGCTGAACTGGAGAGGAGCTCGCGTCACATACACATGCACACACACACACGCCCAAACTTGGCTCATCTCACGTGGGAAAGGTAGTGTAGAAAGTCTTCTTTTCAACTTGACAGAACTTTGTGCATATCTGTGCAATTTGTCTTTGTTTAGTGATGTCGCTGCATAATAGTGCCATAGACGGAATTATGAGCGTATGAAAACAATTCTATAATGACTTATAATGACTTCACTTATGAATGTTCATAAATATTTAAAATTACGTGTTTTATCATTGTATCAAGAAGCAAGTTTCCATCTTACATAATGGAGGCATCAAGGACCAACACATAAAACAAAGCTTGAAAGTATATGTGCAGTATTATCTAATACTATCTATCGAGTATTATGGGAAGCAAACATTTGATTTCCCTTGTCATGGCGTTCCACTGAAGCTCTCCAAGGCATCTTAGTAGGTGTTCAGTAGGGGTTAGTGTAGTTAAAATTGTGGAATGGCTGAGTTAGTGAGGGACATTTGGATTGTCCACTGTTTGTGTGTGTGTGTGTGTGTGTTTGTGTGCATGTGTGTTTTCCAGCTGAACCCAAACCCAGCTGCTGAGCCCTAGCTGCTAATTTACAGCCTTTTCCCCTCTCTCAGTGGAAAAACGTGTAATTAGAATACGGCCCAAAGATTGACAGTGTGGTCTCATGTAATTTGACAAGGGGACACCCCAAATGTCGGTTGAATACCTAAGTATTTTTAATTAAACAGATATTTGGCACTCTGGCTGCTCTTTCAATCGTCAGTTCAAAGACTCTAGTCTGACCCATGTGTTAAAAGTTTGTATCGGTTTTCCATGTGTATGTTTTCCTTGGCGCCAGAGACATGCAACGCAAAATTGTCTTGTTTAAAAGCTCGTTTGTTTACAGTACATTCTCTCTCGTTTCTTCTCACCCACATGTGTGTTATGATAGTTTTGGGGCTACAGTTACATACTCTGCTTGGCTCGCAACAAGCCGATTTAATGCGTGTAAACTTGATTACATTTGATTAATATGGCTCACAAAATGTGTGTTTCAGCAAAGAGAATCAAAAGACGACCTCACTCTCAGTTTACTTAAAGATAGAGCAAGTAAAATAGAGCACTCTCCTTTCACCCTAGAGCGTCATTAATAACATTTGTCCTCTGATGTAAAATCAATAGCACACACACTGACACAATGTTAGACCGATGGCAAATGATGTGTCATCTGTCATCGACTGGCAATAAAGATATGTCACAATTGATTTTAGCCGTCCGCTTTCCCCTTTCTCTCTCTCTCTCTCTCTCTCTCTCTCTCTCTCTCTCTCTCTCTCTCTCTCTCTCTCTCCCTCTCTCTCTCTCTCTCTCTCTTTGTCTGTCTGTCTGTCTGTCTGTCTGTCTCTCACTCACTCACTCACTCACTCACTCACTCACTCACTCACTCTCTCTCTCTCTCTCTCTCTCTCTCTCTCTCTCTCTCTCTCCCTCGCAGTTGTTAGTGTGTAATAGAAATAAATGAATAAATAAATAAAAGTCATTATGAATGAGATATGGTCAGCCTTGCCAAACTCAACTAATATTAGAGCAACAACAACAAGGGCGATTAGATCTCTCATGTTTACATCGGGATTCTCAGCCGCAGTAGTTTGAAAGGTGAGTTTGTATGCTCATGGGGAAGTAGTTTTGTACTCACATCGCTCAATACGTGTTTTAACTGACCTTCCAATCGGCCTGCAGTTTTCTGCTGTCAATGGATAACTCTCTCCTCAGTGTTTTTTTCTTGTATTTTTCACCTACTGTATGTTTTGGCTAAATCTTTTGGGTCCTTTGCATTGGTGTTATTGTGCTACTGTATATTTCCAACCTTGAATTAAAAGGCTTTATGGATTCTTTTTCTCAAATGAGAGAGTATGGAAATCGACTGTATGCTTCACATTTTCTACATGTCTATTGATATTGGATTAAATTATTATTTGTTTTTTATTATTTAGTGATTTACTCATCAGCTGTCTATCCGTTTCAACTGAAAACAATGTTACACTTTTTGAAAAGGGATCTTATTGATGCTATAGTTGCTCGCTATACCCACCCATGTAATGCTCATATGTTTCTTCTGGAGTCCGTTATGTAATATGTGTGTATGTGCCTAGCGCCTTTGTGTATGTTTTTTTTTTTGTGTCAAATTTGCTACTGTTTCTTGTTGTTGTATACCACCCCCTCTCCCACCCCCCATTTGCACCAGTGGTAGCGAGCAACATCTGTTTCAGGCTTGTTGTTCCTCTTGGCTGCTTTTCAATTGGATTTCCTCAAGCAGGTCCAAAAGCTGTCACCTCTACCAGGCTCTGCTAGCTATCAGCGCTGGCCCCTATATTAAGTAGGTGTTTCAGGGCTAAGCTAATAACTCTCCCTCCTCTCCTGAGTGATCACAGGCAGCACTGGTCCTCTCTATGCTCTCGGCTTACCCCTCCACCCCCCCACCCCTCGCTCCGGAGGGCTTGCTGGCCTGGGGGTCCTCTCCTCACTGTGTGACAGTCAGTGAGTGTGTGTGTGTGTGTGGGTAATGGGGGTGGATGAGTGGGGAGTGGTGTGTGCGTGTTTCCGGGGAGGGACAGTTTTATTGCCTGCGTGAGTATGTGAATCTCGTTCGGCCCGCGACTGACCCCTTTCGTTCTTTCATCACACTGTAACCTTTCTGCCATCATATAATGCATACTCTAATTAGCACTTTTCAGAGCTGTTGTAATTGCTGAAAGACTTCATTTGACACGGTTGTATGCTAAAATGACTACAACATTACTACTAACAAAGTCTATTTATATACTTTGAAAGATCTATATATTTTGGGGGGGCATTTTCGGCTTTATTTTTGATAGTGCCAGTTGGAAAGAGACAGGAAAGACAGAGGGGATGACCTGCAGTAAATGGCCCGGGTTGGAATTGAACCCGGGCCACTGCTGCCTTAGCTTATGGGGTTCGTGTTCTAACGCTACCCGCCGAGCCACCGGGGCGCCCCAATATAACTACTTTTGATGGCTTGTTGAGGTCTCCACCTGGTGCTGTTTTTATGGATGTAAATGGAACTGATTGGTATGAGAAAGAAAGTGTTTCTACCATGACTATAAAAGTAACTGTTACATATTTGCAGTGCATATTTAGGATGGCGTTTAGCCCAGAAAGAAATCAAATGAACTCAAACTGTAGTTTAAATCCAAGTGGGGTAATGTGGAAAAGAATAAGTGATTTGTTTTGGAATATGAATGTTTATGGAAACTGTATCCGGACGCTGAGCCCATCCTGGACAATGACAATTCCCTAAAAAATGAATGCTTAATTTCAAACTCAAACCTTTTTTGTTGTTGTTAAGATATTGACTCCAGTGCCTTTGTTGTAATCTGCGTTTGTTTAACTTGAAAGAGCTAATTGAAAGAATTATATTTGTGTGAGTTTTACAAAGTTGTATAAAGTCCATGTAATTACGTACAAAACTCTTTCCAACCGGGGTACTCTAGTTTAAAGGCAGCTAGTTTCAAGCCTTGTTAGTGAGGTTAGCTGACCCTTTTTGACATAGTGTCTGCCTGCATTCCAGCTGGATGGGTTGCAGAGTCGCTCTAAATTGAGGTCCTGTGGAGCCTCAATCCCAGAGCCAGGGGCTCTGATGGACAGATTGATTTGACAGGCTGTGAGCGGTTAAAGTGAAAGTTATGTATACAAGCTAATTAAACTGTTTTTGTGTAAAGGGGTCAGAGACATTAACAGGTCCCTCAGCAAAAAGTGTGAACTTTTTTTCCCTTCCACAGCGTTTTAACCTCTTCTGTCTTTCATTTCCCTAATGATTGCCAGGTGTGTGGGTAGAGTTCTGAGTTTCCCAAAGCTGCAGATCCTCTATTTAAGAAAAAAAAATGATTTGTATGTATGGGGGGAATGAAGGAAATGAAGGGAAAAGCCAACATCTTTAAATGTACAAAGTAATATCAGTGTATATGGTTTTTGGACTGATACCTGAGAAAATCACTTTGTTGTCTGGTACAGGTAAAGGTTCTTAGAATGAGCTGAAACTCAGAACTTGTAATGCTGGCTTTTGTTAAGTTTCCAAGAGTTTGCACTAGGACTTTTGCCCTGCTTTTAGTCAAATCTAGCTCAACCTCTACGATACAAATAGCTATAAAATGATAACAAAGAAAGCTTTTTTCAAATCAAGGGGAAACTTAAAGTTGACGTTCTTATTTCAATATGTTGTGCACGGTTTACACAACAGCTGCCCCAATTGTTATCAGACTTGAGTGCTCCCAAACATTTAGGTTGAAGCAATGCCACGCAGCTGTAACCGAATCACAATCTCAAGACAACGTTTGTAAATGTTGAGGGAGACATCTACAGAGAGTGTGCTGCCCAGCTGACGGTGACGGGAGTCCGTCACGACTCCACACCTTCCTGACTTCTGTCCATCAGCCGGACTGGCAAGGCTCGTTTGCTACAGAAGTGGTGTCAGGAGACGTTATGTATTTCTGGGGGAAAAATAGAAAGCCCCCATGCCCTGTGCTCTCCTTGCCAAGACACTCTCCCCCTCCCCTTAATCATAGTTTTCATTTCAGCACATTGAAATTTCGGTAACCAAGGACAATGTCATCAATAAGGTGGTTTGTCATGTTTTTTCTTTTTTTTTAACCTGCTGCTACTTAAGTTTGCACATTTGGGAGAGGGGGGGGGGGGTGTGTTTGTGTGTGGAGGGCGGTCAAAATACAAAGGAGTTGGTCATCGGTTGAAATGTCATTTGTTCCACTGTTGTGGTGGTGGGAGGTGGGGGGTGTGAGCGGGGCGTGTGCTGCGAGGTTTAGGGAGAGACTTTAAGGAACATTTGAATAAAGTCTGGGCATGTGGTGTCCTAAATGAAAAGGTGGATGTCTGTGTCTTGTCACCGAGTAATGAGAAGATAGGAGTTCTGCTTCACAGTGATGCACAAGGCTTTCACTCTCCATTGATGGAGGCTTGATGATGCATGGGCTCAGCTTTAAGAGGTTTCTATCAGTGTTTACTGCACACTGCAGAATGAGGAAACACACGTGTGTGTTTGAAAAGGGTTTTGTTGAATGGTTGCATGTTCTGTTCCAACTGTGAATGCAATAAGCAACAAATAATTTATTTTGATGATGAGTTCTCAACTATGTGTGGTGTAAACGGTATAGTTTGCAAAGTTGTTCTAAGGTATGCCCTTTGTTTAAGTAACTACTCTGGTTTTGACCCCTCTGGTTTGAAAGTGCACTGATTTATGCTACCTGCTTCCTCTGCTAACGCATACAGCATGTCCCCCTGTTTGTTCAAATACAATAAATGTTCTTTTTTTCATCTTCCGTTTGCACTACATTACATTTCTCAAGGGAGATATGTTTTTTTTCCAACATATTGTTTGTTGGCTTTAACTTTTTAACATACAATCGTTCCCTAATTAGTTGGCCTATAATTAATTTATGCTCTTTGTTTGATGTATAGTAATACTTTGAGAGCAACTGTGCCAATACTTTGTATAAATTTGAACCATTTTACTGCAGAGTTCAAAAGAAACAGGACTGTGTTTAGAAAAGCACACTGTGCATTTAAATAATGCAATCTAGTTTTTTTGTGTGCAATGTTTGTTTTGAACTGAAATATTAATGAATTAACATTTTAAACAATCCATCATCATTGTTTTGATGCCGCTTATTTTTAACACAATTATATTCTAATTGATCATTTTTCTTAATGTGTGTGAGATGTTTTCCCACTTTGTTCACCTCACAACAAAAGATTAATTACAAATAAGAGAAATGATCAAAAACACGATAATTAATTTGCAACAATAAGTTGGAAATTGCTGTTCTAATGCAATACAATGGGGTATGTGTTGCAAATTACCTCCTACACTCTGGGTATTGTTGTGTTCCTTCCCATGTGGTACAGTTGTTGTGCCACGATATACAGCCTAAACTTTTGGCAAAAAGAAAGGATTTTAAAGGAAAATCTATTGTGATTGTAAGTATGTTGTGCTTTTACTTTATTTAACAAAGATCTCTTGCTGCACCCGTTTAGAGTGTCTGTGTCCAGCCAAGCTGATGTCTAAAGAGGATGGATATCCTAACATGGCACCAGACACAGGGCAGTCTCAGGGGATAGTCAAGGGACCTAAGGAGTTGGGCAGCAGGAGAGCTGGAGGTGCCATCACTAGCAGCATGGCTGTCAGTTTGAATGGGCCTCCAAATCATGTTGTCAATGGTGATGCATCGAGATCTTGCTCTGGCAAATTGGATGTTCCAAACTTGCACTTGATTGATGCCCGAGGCAGGTCACCCCTCTTTGGAGGTATCACCCTTTCTCCAAGAGATCCACTGCAGGGAGAGGAAAGGAAAAGAACAATATGTTCCAGTATTTTTCACAGAGTTGCGCTGATTCAAATGAAGTTACTCCTTTCCCCTAAGCCGACATTTTAGCACAGATCGATTGGCCTTGAGATTCATAGGAATTTCCTCTTTTCATTTTTCCCGGTACGTCTGCTAGGCAGAAGTGCCATCCCTCAATCCACCTTGGTGAATGTCGCCCGTACCTATGCTTATTAAGGCTCAGAGGATTGCATTATGGCCCGAAGGTGAATGCACAGCTTGTACATTCAACAAAGACAACAATGACCATAATGAAAAATTGCTACTTTTCTGCGCCCGAAAATGTGTCCTTTCTGCTCCCAAGGGCACTCCATTCTTGTGTTCTTAGTACTAGTCATGGAGTTTTGTGAACCTGAAATATCTTCTTTTATGTGCCTTTTTCTTTCATTATTTTCTCAGCCCTCTTCCAATGATTTTTCTCTTGACAAATTCACCAGGGAGGAGTCCACTCTTGTGTTTCTTCGTCTGTGTGTGTTTCTGTGTTTTCCCTGTGTGGGTTCCATTGTGTGTGGCTCTCTCTGTACATATTGAGTATTAACTGTCTTCCATAGAGTACAAACTGAACATGGACACTTGAGATAGAAAGCTGGGGGAAACCTTGAGTTTGATGCTCTGATCGGGCTGAATATGAACACAATGTCTGGGGGATGTGCCTCACAGAAGTGCTCCAGTTTTGTTGAAGTTTCTATTTCTTCAGTCCTCCAAACTCTGTATAGACACACTTGAACAAGCATCTTTTGGCTCTTGAGCTCCCTGACAAACATAGCTTTGAATAATAAACAAAAATGAAGCAAACATGCGCGGGAATATTTTGTCATGTGTTTTCTTTAGGTAAATAGTTTCTTCACATAAGTTGATGAAATAGAGAACATTTTTACTTTATTGTGTTCTTTTGTCTGTGTGTGTCTACAGGGGCTTTTCATCTTCCTGATATATGGGGTCTACAACACAGAGGTAAGTCTGCATTTTGTCTCAAGGCTGTCGGAGTGAATGAGAGAAATGACAAGTTCCTGACGGGGCTACGTGCTTAAAGGAGCGGATGGAGGGATGAAGGGAGGGATGGTGGGAAATGAAGGAAGAGGCGCCTGTCTTTCCACATGAGCGTCCCACTGCCCTTCATGCTTGGGCTAACTTATATGCATCCGGGCTGGCCATTAAACACTGACACGGCCCTTCTTCCAACCACTCATTCCTCACCCACATTGGCTAATATTTCACTGCCTCTTTAAGTTTTTAAACTCACGCTGCTCCATTTAGCATTCTGACAATACGCTTGTGGCCAGTTGTGGAGTGTCTCCCAGCTCCTCTCTTTGTCTATGAGCAAAATAGTCTCTGACGGAGGAGGGAGTGGTGAAATATTGTATTGAAATGGTTTGTTATTACCATTTAGATGTGCTCACTTAAAAAAAAGTAAGGCGTAGAGATTTGAAATATAAATAAATTTCGACTTAATGGATGGGCTTCATTTAGCAGTATCACTCTTGGTCAAATGCTTGTGTTCTTTTGGCCCTGTACTGTATGTAAATAGCAATAACTATAAATGTGCATAATCAGATACATCTTGGAGCCTTTTTGAGAGCCGGGCGTTTTAAGAACTTTTCTCATTTCTCATTTTAAAATGCCACCCAATGCCGTGTCACCTTTTTAATCACAGGCTGTCTTAAATAGTATTTGTTCTCAGGGACAATAGGGTTAGAATGGTTTGGTAAATCAAAACCACCAATACGATTTAATTCTTTTAATTGGTTGTAAACCTTTAAATTGGTAGATGCTCCACCTCTACGTTAGCCCTGTTGATTGGACTGAACCCACCAAGGTCATTGGCAATGGGGCACTGCACAATGCCCCCTTCCCCACCCCCCACTCTCCATCTGTTCTCTGCTTCCCTTCTCTACATCCCTCTGTCCATCCCTGCTCTCTATCCCTCTCTCCATCCTCTCTCTGCGTCCCTCTCTCCATCCCTTCTCTCCTCTCTCTCTCCACCGCTCCTCTCTATCCCTTATCTCTATCCCTCCTCATCATCCTTTCTCTCCATTCTTTCTCTCCATCTCTCCTCTTCATCCCTCCTCTCATCCCTCCTCTTTGTCTGTCCTCTCCGTCCCGCTCTCCATTCCTGCTCCGCAGCCTCCCTTTCATCCCTCCCACTTCCGTCATGAGTGTTACTGACCAAGGAAGTCAAACCCATGGCGCTCCCATCCCTTTCCTGTCCTATCCTCTTTTCGCTCCTTTCTTTTTTCTCTCTCTTTCTCTATCATTCTCCACGCAGAGCAGAGGGTGAAGAGGTGTCCCTGAGTCATGAGACACTGTACTGACACGGCGGAGGCTTGGGGTCTGACCCCGTGCATTGTAAAATAAATCATTGGCGCATTCTTGCTTAAGTGGCTTTTTTAGTGCCCGGGAATCCATTTTCTTACTCCAAGTTCTCCTTGACCCTGGGGTCTTAACAATTTGTGAGCAACCCATGTACGCGTCCTGCTTTTCCAAAGGGTGGCTTTTGGGAAATGTTATAATCTCGCTTCTCCAGTGTCTTTTCTCCATCCCACCTCTTGTTCCTTTTGGTTCCCACTTTTTTCCTAACCTCTCTTGTATTATTTTTTTTCTTAAATCCATCTTTCTCTCTCTATTTCCTCATGCATCGTGAAAGATGTGACAAAGAACACGGGCAGATTCCAGTTTCACCCCTCTGACATCGAAAGGAAATTCTTGTTTAATATAAAAATGGCTGAAAGCTGAATGGGAATGATCAAAGTTTTTTCTTTTTGTGTGTGTGTTTAGTAAATCAGATAATCAAAGAGGGGAAAAAGAGAGGCCAGAATGAGAGGGCTCTGTTCTGTCTGTATTCATTTAAACAAAATAGACCCAGATCACCAGGGACAGTGGAACCTCTGATTTGATTACGCAATCTCAGACGAGCTGCTAAGAACGTGTGGGTAATAGCCCCCCTCGTGTGCCGATACTTGTATCTGGCAGTGAGACACATGCTAAGTTCAAGTAGAATGATTCAACATTGCGATTTAAGTCTACGAGGCCACACTATAAAGTTTCTATTAGTGGTGAGGGTTGAACTTGAAAGTTGTTGTGGCTTTGAAATTGGTATTAATAATACTACAATTTATTAGGACTGTGTAGCCAAGGTGCCAGGGCACTGTCAAAGATTATTCAGTTTTTATAACCTGTATTTCCCCCAAAAAACGTTTTGAATGTACATAAAAAAATAAATACATACAAAATCATTTAATTATGCTGTAAATAATAAAAAAATATACTGTAAATATAGTGTACATTTCAGACCGGATTGTGGGTTTTTTGTTCAAAGACAGAGCAATATTCTCTCTTATGCCACTCCTGATAACAGGGATATAATGAGGATATTCCTCAGGCATCATTAGAAAACATACACATACATCATCCACAGATAATAACCATTTAATGCAACTTTAATTACCAAACAAAACATTTCCATTATTCATCTCATTTAGTTTTTCCTTGGTGGTCACCTTGTAATCCTTTGCTTTGACCACCTTTTCATTTTACTCAATTCCAAGGATGTCGGCAGGTGTTAGCATTCCTCCGCTCTTTCATATGGTAATGGTTTATTTTCCATTTACATGGGGAGACGCAGTTGCATCATCTCAAAACCTTGAGAGCAAACAAAATGCCTTAACCACATAATGATCGTCTAAAACAATGCCCTTCCCCTCATTGTCAAATGATTAATTAAGTCGTGTCATGTAATTTCCTCAGCTCGCTTTGATATGAAGTGAAGAAGCGAAATCCCCAGGATTTCCCCTTGAACGTTTGCGCAACGCTTCTGTACGTCGAGCCTTGCGATGTGTCAAGATTAATAGTGGGCTTTTATAAATATGACACTGCCACTGTTGATTCTGCCCTGTCAAATGCCGTCTGGTCTCTTCATTATATGTCTGTTCAACAATGGTGTGTATGCAAAACATCCCCCCCACCTCCCACACCCCAAATATACACACACACACACACTCTCTTTATCTCGCGTGCGCTCTTTCTCTCTCTTATGTGTGTGCACGTATTTCAGTGTGGCGTCATAATTTATGACACGCCAAGGCCTAATGAAGCCGTAAGCCATAATGCATATTCACTAACGTGGTGGGTTGGGCCGGGACAGGTCTGGGTGATGAGCGTTGAGCCGCTACAAATTTACAGTAAGCGGTGACAGCACACAGACCTTATTGGATCAAAAGCATTACATAGAGAGGCTGGCTAATGGGGTCCATGATTCTTGCAGTTTTCTTTTTCATGCCGATAGTTTATGAAGTCTTTATGAAGACAGTATGTCTTTATGCAGTATATCTTTCAAGGTCAATTTGGTATGGAAATAGAATGGAGGAAGACTGCACACATTTTTAAGATAATTGTCTGTGAGGGAAGGCTGTGGGTTCTCTAAATGCCTGTGAATGGCATTCTTTGTTAAAGAGGGTAATCATTTTCCACGTACACATCATTTCCACTGACATATACATGAAGTATGTTTCAAATACATCTGCAAATAAGCAAAAAGTAGCTGAAAGTAGTAGAGTGAATAATCTGAATCAGAATTTTCTTGTAAACAGAGTTTAAACAGGCTGTAGGGATTGTACATGTGTACCGCTCACAACAGTATGTCAGATATTTTTCCTCTTTGAGCACAATAAATGCAATCTGTTCTGCTAGGGCAGTCGCTATTCCTCCAATAGCTCCATTTGTTGGTGGCCTGCTCTGTGTGACAGATGATAGCTTAAAGTAGTCTCCTTAGTTTGCGGGCTCTATGTGTCACTTTCAGATTCCATTACATATGACAAACTGCAACATTTAAGTTTTGCCCCATCTCTCAGTGGCCTGAAAGCCTAAGCTTTTTTTTCTTCTATCGATCTACTTTCCTGTTGTTTTTATTTGATTTTGAATAGCATGTTTTGGTTGTTTTCAGAGGGTGCAGACTCATATTGGAAAATGTGCTGTTTGGAACTTTAATCAGAAACACTTATTTTTCTATTTTTTGTTTAGGTTCGGAGCACTGTGAACAGGATCAAGGAGAGAAGAAAAGCTCTTAATCTTTCAGTATGTCATGTACCACTTTTTTCTTTCTGGGTTCTGTATGAGTGTTTGTGCGGTAACATCTGCCTGTTTTTCTGTGTGTATTTGCGTGTGACTGTGTTATGTTTCTCGGTGTGATCGTGCATTAAGTGCCACAGTGGATGTTGTGTACACCTATATGTATAAAAAAAATAACTATACTTTTCACAGCAGCGATGTCAATGACATGCAATGCTTCTGCAGCAGTAGTCCCAACAGTGGACACTCCATGTTAGATGCCCTTATACATCAAACATGCCCCCTCTGTAATAGCCCCCTTCTCCCCATTGCAGCCCCCCCCCCCCACAGCACCTTTATCCTCGCAATGTCAACCTCACCACCGGGTTACAAGTTTCTAATCCTGGACGAGCTGTCCCCTGACATTAAAGTGTCAGGCCAATATTTATACCTGGCCGGCCGCTGCTGCTCTGAGATCACTTAGCCCCAGCAAAGCGCTTTAAAAGTAGTTAATAGCCCAGCAACCCCCCCACCTCCCACCCCCTCCTCCAGTGTCCCCAATCACACACACACACACCTGAAACACACAAACATGCACGTGCACACACCGAACCAAACACATACTGTATATTCTCCATCCAGGTTTTACAAACGCACACACACACCCACAGTCTACTACGCCTTACTACAACTTGGCCCTTATGAGTGATCACATTAACTCCCTCCTGGGTTGTCAGGCTTTATGGGTCACGGCAGTTTGTACCAGTCCCTGTCCATCCCATCAGGTCATTGAGAAGGGAATGAGACCATTTCTAAAGGCAGATTGATTTTAGAATATCGCCCACTTCTTCCCTTTGACCCTCTGACAGTCTGAAACTTCAAAGACAGGGACCCAGTAAAAAATGACTGCAGGGACGACCCCAGCCCCACAGCCCCCCAGCCCCCCTCCCCGACCCCACTTCAGGTAGCTTGATATATCACGCGCCCCCACATTATCAGTGAGGGTCCCCATTTTAGTGCTCTCTCCTTCTCTCTGCAATTTTCCAATCTCAGAGTCCACCATCTAGCTTGCCCATGCAGCCAATGTTTTTTTTTTAGCTCATGCTATTTTGTCCCATAAATCTGGCAGAAATACTGTATCCACCTATCTTGGGAGAGATAGGAGGCATTTGGCTCTAGATGACCGCACATGCCCCTATATTTCCCCTTGTTGTAAAACACAAGATTGTGTATTGTGTTGCAGAAGCGAATCATGTGACTAACAAGATTCTGTCTAGCATGGTGTTACAGCAAATAGGTATTGTGTGAGACAGATGAAATCTGACAGAATCTTTCATCACTTTCTTAAGGTTTCATGTTAAATAATACGACTCAAAACTGGAAAGATGAAATGTAAAACATGTAAAACATGAATTACGTTTTGGAAAGAGGGGTTGATGGAATGCAAAATGTATTGCATTTATTTTTCTATATAGTTCCAGAATGTACATAAAAAAGCACTCATGTTGACTTTTAGCACAAAACTGCTAATACAATAACAAGACATAATAGGAATGATCAAGCCTCCATTTGACAACACTCTGTGTTAGGCCCACCGAAACGAAACACGATGTTTGATAATCAATATTAGTAATGACACTTTCTCCGCCTTGATTTCATTCCTATATCGACCTCAGCAGTCTAGTTTTCCCCATGCCCTAGTAGAGGGGTTGAGCACAGATTCTTAGCCCCTAGGGCTGTGGAGCACCTCTAGTTATTTATACACAGGCTGACCAATGTTGCCTGCTTGATACCACCTGCCTTCTGACCCTCTCTGACCTCCCACTTGTACACACACTGCCAGATTGCTTTGTGAAATAAAGCTGTCAGTTGCACCACCCAAATAAAAAACGACCCCCCACCGCCCCCCTATCCTCAATACTTGGAGTTCCGTGTCAGTGACAGCACTGAAATATAGATATAAATTGGAAGCGGATTAGTTTTTTGATCTTAATTCAAGTTCTGACAAGATATAGGAAGCAGGGTGATGAGTGTGTGTTTTGTATGTTGTGTGTGATGTGTGTGTGTATTGTGAGTGTGTATGTGCGTGTGTGAATACACTCTGTACTGGGAGTGTGTGAGTGCGTGTATGCGTGGCTCTGAGATATGTACTTGGAATAAACCAGGCTGTTAGAGGAGCGGCTGGCATAACTTTGAATGTTTGTTCGGAGGTCTGCGATGCTGGGCATTCCTTCATGACAGGCATATGTAATACAAGAGGCTGGGCCCATATAGGCGCTGATGCTCTCTGAAGTCTGTATAATAGCTGTGCAAACAAATGGGATTCAGTGATTGAGGTTTATTTTGGTCTCTGAGGGGAGATGCTCTGTTTGAAATCTGCTAATTTATGGTCTTCCAAACGTAAAATGGTCTAGCAGCTTTTGCTGTATCTCTGTCAGCAAATATGACATATTTCCAAGGTATGACTGACTTTTTTTTAAAGTAAGAAATTACTTGGCATCTACCATTTACATTATAGACTATTTAAACCATGTTAATACATTTTAATGGTACTACACTATGCTTTAACATTGGATTTAAATTATTTACAAAATCTGTCTGAGCTACAAACTGAATGTGACAGTCAATTGGTAGTGTTGACTGAATAAAAAAATAGCTGTGCCTTTACATCGTTTTTAAAATGTATATATTTGCTTTATATAATCACTAGTTGGTCTATTATACATTATTTCACTATAGTATGTTCTCCCATAGTCCAGTCTCTCTTACCTGTGTTTCCCCTCAGAACTGTGCCAGTTCCAGACCCTCCAGCTCCGTGACGAGCACTCGCCCCACCGGCTCCCCTGTCCCTGGGCCCCCGAGTCCCCAAAGCCCTGGCCTGGAGGAGAAGGAGGAGGAGGGGCCCCTCCCTGGCCACCAGCCCACCCTCTGCCCCACTGACCCCCACATCTGTGAGCTGGCGGAGAGGGAGGGGAGCTCAGACAACGGTGAGTAATCTTCTGGGTTTCCTAGGCCTGTACTTGACACCTCCAGGGCTAAGTCATTCACCACACACAGCCTAGCCTGCCTGACCGCCTCAGTTTAACTCTGTTCATAGGTCATGTCCCGTGCAAAAGCTGAGCTGAGGTCACAAATTGTATGATGATTTAACAGCAGTAAAATCTTATCCAAACATGAATACATTCTTTCCTTTTTTTTCATTGTTTAGTATTTGCATCAAATGACCTTGGTCATTTAATTGAGTTTTAAACCAGAATAGGCTGTATCTCTCAGTTGTGTGTAGGATTTCAAATACTTAGGGAATAGACAACAAAACTCCAGTGAATACTCTGTGGAGCAATTCAATCAGAAAATTCAGAGCGAGATAAAACAACAAATTGTATGTTGTCCTTGCATCCTGAGAACTCTTGTGACTGTACAACTTCACGCAAAAACGAAAACCCTATTTATCATATCAAACAAAAGATCTAAATCTGTATCTTATATATATCTTTGAAAAGTCCCAGCACAACAACAATCTGCTGCAAAAAATACAGATGTCAAGATTGCTTCAACAACACCAAGTTTTTTATTTTCATTGTTTTGTGTGTGTGTGTGTCTGTGTGGGAGGGGGGGGGGGAGATGCTGATATGCAAACCTGCTAGGCATTAGGCGGGGAACGAGGAGTAGCGTTTGGCACCGAGAGTGAACTTAGACATGAGATCCTCTGTCCAACCCTGACAGAGTCCAGAGCCTGCAGATCCCAACAGCTTCAATCTAGCTCCCTGACCCAGGCTGTACTCAGTACAGTTTGAGTAATTGAGAGGGGGGAAAGAACATTTTCAAAGCGCAGAGAGTAGAGGGAGAAGGTTGCGTAGCAGAAGGAAGAGAGAAAGAGACAGAGAGAGGGGGGGGAGAGAAAGAAAGAAAGAGAGGAGAAAGGGAAAGTGAGAGAGGAGGAAGGGCGTTAACTGAAAGATTTTGTATCTAGATATCCAGGTAAAAAGGTTGGCAAAGGATTATTCCCCCTTCTGCCAAGTCATCTGAAATTGGCGTGGGCATCACTCTCTCTTGCACTGTAGCCCATGCAGTGATTTTTCACTATGTCCTGGATCAGAAATTACAGTGTGAAAAAAACTTGTTGGGCAATGAGCCACCAGCATCCTGAGATTTACAGACCCCTTCCCCCGCCACCCCTCCCTATAAATGGCTCCAGACTCAAGTGAAAATGTCGTTTTTGTCCTTTATTCATGCCACACCAGTTCAATCCTCCTCCTTTCCAATGTCTTCATCTCCCAAGCTACCGCTGGCGGTACATACTGTATGAGCAACACATCACATTACATTTTCATTGTTGGTACAGCGTGTATGGAGAAACATCGATTGTCAGCAGTTATTATCCAGCTCATTTCCTGGGCAGCCCTGATGCTAACTGGATGCAAATGCACTTGGCTTCGCATGATTGGCTTTCTGATGAGCTCAGCGGTCCGGGAATACCTCACTGTTAAAATACCTTTGTGCATATGAGGCACACGCGCACACACGCACACACACTGTAACTAATCATCCTGACGATTCCTCTTGCCTGCCCTTAATGCGACACAACATGAACAATGATTTCATTTACTAACAGGCCATTTATTAAAACTTGGTAACTGTAAGGTTACGGTGGTGTGTGTGGTGTGTGTGTGTGTGTGTGTGTGGGGGGGGGGGGGGTCAGAGAATAGAAGAGGAAAGAGTCAGAGAAAGAAGGGAAAGACAGTTAACAAAAGTGACTGCGACCGTGTAGAGAAGAAAAGCAAAGGCCGGACCGTAAAGGGAGAACAGAAACCTTGAGAGAGTGGGAATGAAAAAGGAAGCGAGAAAGTGCGAGGAAAAACAATCGCAGACTCGCAGAGTGTGCGAGGCGACTGGGCTTGACGTTAGATTGTCGGCTGTGAAATAATAACGACGGCACCTTCATGTCCATAATGAGAATGAGTGCTCCTTGGTATCGTGACCTCAGGCACAAGGCTTGCCGCGCGCTCTGAACAATTGCAACAAAGACTGCTTTTGATCACTTCATGCCTCTCTCCCTTTCGTGGACGCCTCAGTTCGCATTGACCAACTGTGACAATCGGCGGAGGAGAAAAGAGCAGAGAGAAAGGAGAAAGGAGGAGATGGCAGGAAAAGGGCGAGGACAAGTGCGTACGGAGGAGCGAAGTGAAAAAAGAACAGGAGTTTGTGCAAAAACACGAGAGATGAGAGAGTGCGTGAATGTACGACGCATGAGACCCACAATAGCGTAGCAAGGCTGAAAGAACAACGTGATGCCCCGTCTGCGGGGAACTTGAACTGGTGTAAGGTTGGTCGCAGTTGTCCTGACCCACCCCGTCCTGTTTGACTTTATGCGGCCTTTGGAGAAAAACAGCTGGTAAATGAAATGTATCCTTGTCACATATGTACTATGTATCCGCTCAAATAAGATGTTAGTCGAACAGAAATCTGTGCTGTTGTTTTTTTGGCTCACTGATAGAACGTGCTGGAGCCATGTGTCCAGGCTGACATCTGCCCCGGCCTCCTCTCTGAACTCTCCTCTCTCTGAACATGTGGTCCTCAGAGCGGCCTGCAATTAGGGGCCGCGAACACAGAGCCTTGCCTCGGTCTAAATAAAAGAAGAGGTTGGACCCTGGATCGCATGCAACAGCAGATTACACCCAGATCCTTCTACCGACAGGGGGATGACACGTAGACATGCACGCTCTCTCACACACACACACACACACATACATATACACTCGCATACACACACACTCACATCCTCCTTGTCACACACGTTTAGGCTGATTCATTGACATGGCGCAGAGTACCTACTCTGAAAGGAAAAAAATGCCCAAGAGAGATGACAACATCGCCGTCCCAATCTCATCTGCAACACCAGTTCAGAACCTCCCCCTCCCCCCCCCCCCCCCCCCCCCCCCCCACGACCCTCCCCCCCCATCCAGCACCTCCCTCCGCCATATGGGTTAGTGAATCAAAATGTGCACCTTGAAGCATCGGAACTAGGGTAATACAATAGGTTTAAAAGACAGAACATAATTGACTGTGGTCTGCAATGTTATACCCGTTTTTTACCCTGGGGACCATAAGTGGATGCATCTTCGGGAAATCTTTGTTCGGGCACAGTGCAAAACTGTTTGGTATTTTGTTAGAAACCATTCAGACACCATCCATCCAAATTGCAGTTTCAATTGATGACTTTCTAGTCATAATTAAACTACTATAATAACATCAATATTTTGATAAAAACGTTGACACCATCGAGTCATACTAGCCACAACCTTTGCACTGGTATTTTGTTGTTTTTATCAGTATTATTAGTTAGGCTTGGTATATATTGTGTCTGTGGTGGCAAAGTTAGTTTATCTCTTCACATTTCATCGAGGATGATAAGGACACAACTATCAAACTGCTGTGAAGAGATATATCCAGAAAAAAAAGCCTTCTGTTCTCTCCAGGAACGAGTCTTCGCTTCAGAACCGTGTTGGGGAACAACGTCACTGATAGTCCCCCTTAAGCTGCACACGCTTCATGTTCAGTGTCTCCCTGATGCAAAGTGATGGGGACTAATTCTACATCTGCTCAAATTAAACGGGCCCTAAAGTTCAGCCAACTCGAAACTTCAGCCCTCCCCGCTCTTCTTCCCATATTCCGTTCCTTCACTTGCACATTTTCGGTGCGTCTTTCTTTCATTTTTCCCTCCCTGCTGTCCTTAGTGATTGACAAATAAGTAAAGGGCGACCTTGATGGTGGTGTGTGTGGCGTTCCGCGGTGTGTTTACTGGATCTGTGGCTGCAGATCGGGGCCTTGTCATCCGTGGACTTTGAGGACTTGATTGTAGCTCGCAGTGTAAATACCCAAACAAACAGCTGGAGTCGAAATGTGCGATCGTTTTGCCCTGTATTTACATTCCTCCTCTCTCTGTCTTTCTCTCTTTTTTCATTTTCTCTCTCTTTTCAGTTTCTCTCTCTCAATCTCTCTCTCTTTCTCTCTCACTTTCTCTACATCACACTTAATCATTCTATTAAGTTGCTTATCTTTCTTTTACCTACAATATGTCTCCCTTTCTGTCACTTTTTCCACTCTTTCCCTCTCTATCTCTTTTTCTTTCATTCTCACTCTTTCTCTGAGTGGCAAGTATCTGGGGCCAAGAATAACACACTTGAATTGAGAACCACTTAAAGATTTCAAGTTTTATTTTGTGGGAGAAATGAATAAGTGTCAATAGTCTATTTAGGCAATTGATTCTCTCAGGTTAGGTTTTGCTTTTCTAAGATGAGAAAATATGTTCAACTTTATCAGAGCTTTTTGAACGCAACGCTAGTGCACAGCATTGTCCTAAAGCACATGCACTGGCACCTGATATTTATCAAACCCAATGAGCAAATGGACAGATGAAATATGGAAGCCATTTTGTTGTTCTAAAGGTGCCTTAAGTGCGACTGCTTATGCTTATGCACCCAGCTGCTTCAAAGCGTGCCGGGATTCCCAAATTAGTTTCTCTCGCTGTTCTACATAACGCCATCATGCTTGGGCAAAACCCGGCAGAGAAATATATTCATAATTCAGAGAAACCACTATGGCGGAATGCCAGTCATTGTCAGCTATAACAAATTGGAGGTAAAAAAGTTGAATTTGTATCTGCTTAGGAGGCTGACTGCATTATACGGAATGGACTGCGAGCTTGTGGTAATAGACTCCATGATGGATGGCCAGACCGCATAGACTCCCATTCCTCTGCGTTATCCATCTATTTATCTACTTATTTATTTATGCCATCGCCCACAGTGCAAGCCAGACAAACTCGGCATGGGGCTGGGGTGTGTGATCATTTGTCCTGGGTGTCCGTGGGTTAACTCCTTACTGTAGTAAGACAGGGATGTATACGTCGTTGCCCTAAACCAGGTACCGTAGAGTTGACTACCTCAGGATGTAAAGTGTTGAAAACGTAACCTTTGATTAATCATATCATAAGTGTTTCAGGAAGTTAAACGTGCTGACTAATATATTGTCTTATTTAACATCGTTTCTGTGAACATTATCAACGCTATCATCGTTAGCAACATAATTTTGACTTTGTGCCTGTTTCTTGACGGCATCTCCCAATGATTGATTGAAGTGATAGAGATTACCTCCAGTCTGTGCTACTGTTTTCACCCCCCTCTGCAATGCGCTCGCTCTCAGCACGTGCACGCAACGACAGCTAGTTGTCGTTGTCACAGCATGGCTGTCACATACCGCCAGCAAACCCAAACTGAAGCCCCTGGGGGGGAGGTGGGGGGGGGCACACGACGACTCGGATCACTGACACCAAATGAGTGAGGATTGCCAACTGCGATCCAAGACTAACATCTCCGCCCCCCACTCCGCTCCCCACTCCGCTCCCCCCCCTCCGCTCCCCCCCTCCGCTCCCCCTTCTCCCCCCCCTTCTCCCTCCGCCTTTACATATTTAACCCCGCTCTCGGTCCCTAATCAAGGGCGTCACTCAGGGGCCTGTGTCGCCCCTGTGGCGGGGTGGGGGGGTGACCTCTCCTGGGCCTGCCTGTCTGCCTGACAGCCCCCCCTCCCCACCCCCATGCCTCACCATACAAGGATTGGCAAAGGGGCGGTGTTCTCTTCTGTGCGTGTGTTTGCCTGCCTGTGTACCTACACACACTTGCAGGCATGCACTGTACCATACACATCTGCGCGTGTGTGTGGATTGCGGACAACACTTTTCTTCCTCCTATACCGCGACAGTTGTGGCGGGCGGCATCGGCGCTGGGGGGTATGGGGGATGGGGGCCGTAGATCAGGGCAGGGAGGATGGCGGAGCGACTTGGGGTGACAGGGGAATAACATCCCTTTCTCCTCAATCGACAGGGACCATAACTCCTGCTTCTCCAGGGACAGATTGAGAAAGGCAATAGCCAGGAGCTGTGAAGCAGGCCACGCTTAGGAGAATTGAAAGTTAAAGAAGCAGCGACAAACGCCGCTGGATTTTTTTTTCCTGTACTCTTTTTTTTCTTCATACCCCCCCCCACACACATACGCTTTGATAAACTAGCAAACGATAAATTGCTTGAGTCGCTGTACTCTATTTTTTGCCATTTGGAGATTTTTGACCTCTGTGGGAAAAACGGGAGCAATATATACTTTTTTGGGCTGTGACATATGCTGCAGGGTCTGTCAATGTATGTTTAGTCTCAGAGTATATAGCACTGTATGTAGCTAGCTCTTGTGGCCTCATGCTCTGCAAAGCCAGTCTTAGGCTAGGGGGTGCTGATAGCCTGGGAGACACTGTCTGGGGACTAATACCCCAGCTGGGGGGGGGGGGGGGGTACTGATGAAGGCCATTAAGGGGTTAGCTTTGGTGGCGGGCCTAGTATTATAGTCGGTCCCACTTAAGACTATTGCGGGGTACTGTGAGATATCCCTCTAGTTTCAAGGTTGTGCTGCAATTCAACAGAATGCAGTGTCATCGTTTCAAACACTCACTCGATGGCATGTCACAAATAAACACATGTAAATGGTCATTATAATCGAGCATAACTGTGTGCTAATAACGTAATGAGGCAAATGTTGTGTCTTGTCTCTGAGAGCGTTTATGGCTATCGCTGCGTCAGCGTTGGGTACGCTCTCCATATTTCGGTCTCTCCATCTCTTGTTTCTCCATCCATCCCTCTCTTTCGCTCCTTTCCCATGCACGGCCACAATCCCCGCGGGGACATCTTTTATAGCTTGATCAATTTTACACTAGATTATTGAATGCCTTTTAATAGCTTCTTTATTTTCAATTATAACCCACAGTGTCTCGCCTTCTGGGGTTGTGACCCACACGCTCAAACCCCGCACAGCCGTAAAATGTAAAACCCCATCTCGGCAAATGATGCTGCTTTAATCATCGCATGCATTCGGTTTTAAGCATCTCGCTGTCACAACATTATCCTGGCCAGCGAGAAACAGGGAGGGGAATCTAGAGGCAAGAATGGCATATGTCATTTGTGATTTTTAAAATTTTATTCAGGATGTTCGAAATGTATTGATTTTGGTGCAAAACAAACCACTGTACCAGACAGAAGGACGTGAATGAATATTGGCCCTGGTAAGGTCTCTACAGTACGTTCCCTCCTAGCAAGGGTCTCTAAGCTTCCATGATCACCCGTCTATGGAGGGGTAGATACAATTTGAATGGGCGTTGAGATTAATCGTGAGAATATAAATAAAAAAAATTGGTGTTATTAAATTGAACTTGCCTCAAGGCACTGTCATCAAGTTGATATAAAGGCAAACACGGACAGGTTCGCCAAATAAGGCGGAGGGGGTCGAAGGGGCAGAAGGAGGGCGGTGGAGGGGAGAGAAAACCCCCTCCAGTGCCGGCAATACGATTAGGAAGATTGACTTCTGATGTAAAAGGCTGGAGTTTGTCTGCTAGAGTCTGCCTCACACTTTCTGTCCCACGTAACCTCTGCCCCCTACAGGTCCTGAATGTGTGTCTGTGCGTTGTGTTTGAGTGCATGCGCTTACACGCGTGTGGTACGCGGATGCAGGGCATGTGCGCGTGCGTGGCAGGCGACCAGGTTACCCAGGCACCTGCTCCACTGAAGGTGAAAGAAGTGCTCACTTGAGCTCATTGAAAAGTAGATGTGACAGTAAATTTTTCAGCCCCCGAGACGGGAGATCTTGTTATAGCAGTCAGGATGGGGGTCAGGGCAGTGGCTGTTGATGATTGAGGAAAAGAGAAGTAAATTCATTCTGCTTCAGGCACTTTGTCAAGTGCCAGTAGCTTACCGTTGAGAGCCACTCACCCATCACTGTGTTACGGCCCCAGAGGTCACCCCACTGCCATAAATCAGACTCGCCTCGCCTCGCCTGCTAAACCTATTGCTTGCCTCTGCCTCATCCTGAGGAAATGAAAAAGAAGAGCCCGAGCTGCCGCCGCTGTTGTGACCGCCTCTCCTGGCGCTGTCGTCAATGGCACGTTAGAGGAAGGCGGCGAGTGAACGCGTCCTGCTACATGTTGCCACAAAAACCACACACAAAAAACCACAACAAAAAAAACCTGGGTCTGCATAAATCGATCCACCGGTATATTGGTTCATTAAAACCCGCCTTCCAGCTTCCAGATTCTTTTTTTCCGTGTGGGCTGTTTTTGGCAACGGGGCAATTAAACAGGCACGAGACCAGGATCTTCATGATTTCGATTGATTTTGCGATTTTCGTGAGGCTTGTAAGCGACAAGATGCTTGATGACTCCTGGCGAACCTCCTTGGAGTGCTAATTAAAATGGCAGCTGATGCACAGGTGTGGTAGATTGTTAGGAGACAGGTGCATCACCCCCCCACACTCCCCCCCCCCCCCCCCCCCCCCCCATTCCAGTCCCAGATCCTGGACCACCGCAAGAACACACACACACAAACACAAGAACTTACTGTACAGGCGAAGGCTCGGGAGGGGAGACGAGAGAAGAGGAGAAAGAGAAGGGAGGAGAAAGAGAAAATGGCACAGGGAAAGTGAAGGAGAGAAGAGTTGCAAAAGTTGCGGAGAAACATAGGAAATGGTCTTGAGGTGTCTATACTCGTCATTAAGCATTAAGCAGCAGCCGTGTTCCATGTCCCGCTACAATTTCATTCACTGGCGCAGAATTTGCAGTATCTGGCTTTGTTAAGATGTCAGATATTTCCCACTAAGGAAGTCTATAAAGAGTCTAAAGGAGAAACCTGTAGTCATGAGATGAACACCACAAATATTTCCCAAAAAGCCACTAGCCTGCTTACTTACCAATTTCTTTTTACCTCTGAACTCGTAGGCTTTCTAGTGTTAGACTCTCTTCAAGTACTCCCGTCTACACTATCTCTCATTTTAAGTTTCAGTGTCTGACTAATGGCGCTAACTACCCATACAGCTGCTGCCCGCACGGAAGCCATCAAAGAAAATGTGAAAAAAAGCGGGAAAAAAGGTGTCTTTGTCTCCCCAATGTGAAGTTTCAAATTATACTGAAGCGTGCGCGGTGCATTTTTGTACGGTAACGTAAGCTAGCTCTGTAGAAGGTACCTGTGTATATGAGTGCCAACACCGACAAGAACTAGCGACACCATCTCTCATGGCTCGCCTCACGCATGTCTCACCTACAGAGCACCAACGCCTCCAAGCCAAACACCAGCTTGAACGCAGAACCCTACACACTCCTGTCTGGTGTTTTTGAAGTGTTAATTGATACACTGTATTGTGAAATTATGGATATTACGTGTGGCCATGTGCTAACATTTTTCTGGGACGCTGAGTTGGGTGAAGAAGAAAGTGGGCGAAGGTGGAAAAAGGTTCTGAAGTGTGTGTGTGTGTGTTTGTATATTCAGAGATTTGTGTTTCTGTGAACGGGGGTGCATGTGTGTATGTGTACTGGAACGTCTGTGTGTGTTTTCACATATTTGTGTGTGTGTGTGTGTGTGAGTAGAGGGCTGCTTTCAATATACTCTCTTATTAGGGTGTGATTATCCTGCTGCGCCTGGCTTCTCTCATGTCGTGACTGGAAGTTGGAAAGGCCAGGGAACCCTGGGAAGCCAGGCGAAGAGTAAAAACTTCCTGACAAGACCCTGGCTTTCACCCCCTGCCTTTCACTGCCAAGATGGCCAAATTGTTGTTATTTCTAAAAACAATGGTACATTCTGACTGTGACCACTGGGTTCTGGCCATCGAATGAATAATCAACTGTGTTCATTCGAATTTGCTTATATTTAGGTACTTATTATACGCAAGTTAACAGAAATAAGAATGTTGAACATGCATATCTCGAGAGACAGTGTTGGTATTTGTTTAGCTTGTTTCGCCTATATCTAGCCGCAGCATTTTTTCCTCTCAACCTCTGGAAGTTGACACCATTTAAGAGGCGCTAACGTTAGCCGTTAGCGAAAGGTCCACTCCATCTCTCTGAAGACGTTCGGCCGGCCTCTCCACAGGCAAACCCCACTCCAGTCGAAGCCGACGCAGCTCACTCTGCCGCCAACGCCGTCCTCTCTGGCATCGTTTTGCTAACCTTTCAAACAGCGAGTGGCCCCGTGGCCTACACTTTGAAGAAGGAAGCCGAGCGGCCTGGCTTCTTGCCACCAAAGATGCGGGCCACCGTGCTGCTCCGATCTGACGGAATGTTCCAAAAAAGAAAAAAAGGAAAGGAAAAAAACGGAAAAGAGAGAAAACCAAAGAGAAGAAAAGGCCGAGTTACTGTGCAGGGGGGGTCTCCAGGGTCTGTCCAGGCACTTTGTAGCGTACATATATCAGCTGTCACCCAGAGGCACCAAAGAGACACACAGAAACACAATGGAACCGACAGATGGTCCGAAACAAACCTGAAATGGAGGGAAAATAAACGGAATTGGTGCTATTAAAAAGCTGTTTACCTCAGCCAGACGTGTGTGTGTGTGTGCATGTTTTATCCTGACAAATGCTGTGTTCTCAACTTCCAGTTCACAGTTCCTGGCATGATGGAAGTGCATCAGTGTGTGAGTGCGTACAGCACATTTGTCGGACACGTACCACAGTGAGGATGAAACGGACAGGGGCTCCGTTTTCGGAACTCATACTTTTGCGCTGTCCTCTCAGCTCTCAGCCAACTCCTCAGTCAACCTTCTGCCTGATAGCCATCCCTGCGAACATCAACCTCCTCTTCCTCCCCCCCCCCCCTCCCCTCCTCTAAAGAGAGGCCTGACACATCAGAATGATGGACTCCTTGAATCCATTGACCTCTCTCCACTCGGACGGCCTGTCTTCCCTCCTCTCCGCCCTACCTCCTTCACCCTCTCTGCCTCTCCTTCCCCCCACCATGTAGATGAGACAGAGACAGATGAAGATATTTTGCGATGGGGGGGTGGGGGAGAGATTTCACGGTTATGCACGGAATGAATTCTGGCGGCCCCCAACTGCCCACCTCCCAATATAAGAGATTAATACTGACATGGGGCACTTTGAGACCAAGACAACCATGAGAACAGGAGTTGAGCAGTCTGGTGGTGTGTGTGTGCGCGTTTGTTTGACTACAGTTTGTGATAACTTTGCAAGGACAATTCTTGGAGATGCAACTATACGTTTATATCTCACCACGACAAATAATTGTATGTACTGCTTCCTCCCTGGTCCTGTCATTAAGATCTAATACTGTGTGATTAAATATTAGTCCTTCCTTTATTGTGCCATGAAAACAGGTTTTGTTTTTGTGCTGAGTCAGAGCTTCCATTCCCTGTCCATGATATGTGATTGACATGTCTAAATGAGTCATGAAAACGAGGGCGGGACCAGACAGTGTGGCTGACCCTGTCAGAGTTGTCTTATTGTCAGTCACGGCAAAGATCAAATGAACAAATCAGATCAAACTTTTACAGTAATTCTTTGGGGCACATTTTTGGTATATATACAAATATATGTATTGTACATATATACAAGTTGAATACAAATAAAGCAAAAGTGCTTTCAATTAGTACAATTATTATTATAACTTATGAATAAATATGTTGCAGGATACTGTAGCAAATTGTTCTTCTAATTCCAATTCACTAATTGTGTTTAACGATGCTTTTATTTAAATACAGAAGAAAATAACAAAATGTACATGACATTTTTTGATATTTTCAACATTCCCTGTGGTATTTTCTGTTCTTTTAACACATACACCTTTCTACCCTAAGTCTTCTATGTTCAGTTTGTTTGTATGGCAGGGAGTGAACAGCAGAGACAGTCATGGCCGACCACTTTCAGGTTTACCACGCCGGTATTTTCAGGACATGCAGGGTGTAGGTTTGAAATGGCGACCGCGACTTATGAAGGAGACAAACTCAGGTGTGTTTGTGTTCACAGGTCCACTTCCTCTTCCATGTGTTCCAGAGAGACAGGAGGAGTCCTCGGTCCAAGCTTCTCACAGCGTCCTTATCCCGATCAAGGTAACACACACACACACATATACACACTTAAAGGCTGTCAGATCTGTCAGCCTCTTCTGTGGCCTTTGAGGTTTCGGTAACAGGAGGTCAGGCAACAGTATTTAACCTTTGACCCTGAGACAGAAACAGCTTGAACTACAGCCCAGGTGATTATAATGTTGGGAGTTAACACACTCTGTCAGAGCAGTCTTACCAACACCCCCCTCCCCCCTTTTCCTCTCTTTCTCTCCCTTTGTCTCTCTCCCTCTTTTTATTTCTTTCCCCCTCTCACTCTTTTTCACCTGACATGCAACAAATGCTAACAAGCTAGTGTGTGTGTGTGGTTAACTGTTACTTGTAGTCTGCGACACCGACAGCGCTACTGTAGAAAGCAGGGCGCTTCAGCCTCAGCCATCTCCACTCTCCCACCGTTCTGTCAAGGCCCCCTGGTGGCCAGCAACAATAGCACAGGGCCAACTATCCCCATTTCCTCGCTCTCTGCACAACTCTCTGTGCGGAGTTGTGGCTGTTACTGTCGCGTGCGCGACGTGATCAAACCTGACTAGGGCCTCTGCTCGCCTTTGTTTGCTTTTCAGTTGGGTGGTCCGCACCTCTCCCTGGAAAGTGGACGCCTTGAGACGACGATTCATCTTTGAAGGGGCCGGGTTATGGCCTGAAAACCAATACCCCCAGTGTACACAATTAAGTTCACACCTGAGGTTATACAGGGAAATGGTCTCCATTCCATGGAGGTGTGAATCGGTTGAACCCGCACAGAATCAGGATTCTCTATGGTCAAGGTTACGCAATTGGGGGTGGGGTGGCGGGGTGGGCTCTGAGCAGGTTGGCTGTCCCCATAGCGATAGTGCCTCTTTGCCTACTTTCATCCAATCACTGAGACAGCTCTTCCAGTGTTCTGATCACTCTCAGCTGTGTTAGATTCTGCTGTGGGAGACTTCTACTGTGCCGGAAAATTCAATGTTTACTTTTTTTTGAGTGGCTTTATCTTCGAATGCTTCAATCTATATTGTTTTGATCCTCACACAGAATATATTGACAATGTATTGACTTTTCTTCCTTGTCCTAAATTTTTCCTCCATTGTTAATGAATGTTGTTGTTGTTGGTGTTCATCGTCTCTGCAGCTTTTTGGTCTAAATACTACTCATTGTTTATTTGTCTACAATATACAAACTCCAAATCCAGAAGCCAGTTCAATCCATGACAAGAAATGACAGCCTCCGTTAAAGTGACTGTGTACAAAATGCATGTAAGTTTAAATGTCATCATATATATGAAACCCGTGGTAACCTGACAACATGAACACAAAATAAATAAATAAAAATCCCTCCAGTTTAATTCAATCCCAGCAGTTTATCTGACTCACGTGTCTGTTCAGCGTACAAGGGGCCTGTCACAAGCCCCCAGCCCCTCATCAGAGGAGCCACACGCGATTGGGACCCCCACAACAGGCCAGGTGGGCCCCTCCACTCACACTCAGTCAGGGCCCCCCTCCACCCCAACCCCCGGGGCCTCCCCTGACTCCCACTCGCCGGCTAGCTTGTCAGTCATGGCATGGGGGTGGTGGTGGTGATGGGGTGGGGGGGGGGGGGGTTTAGCCGGGCTTCCTGTTTTGCCCGAGTGCAGCTCCGCTTCCTGGCAAGGGACCGCTGATGTCAGTCTGTCAGCGAAGAGGGAACATGTAGACACGAGAGCGGGAGCGCACGATGGCTTTTGTTTTAACATGCTGTTGTGTGCACACGCGCTTACATACACACACACACCTGCAGTTGCAGTCAATGCTCTTTTGCTTGTTCGCACACAGAGGTCACACACACACACACAAACACACACAGTCTCTAGTCATCTCTCTGCTTCCAACTTCCCTCCCTCCCACACAAACCCACACACAGGCGCATCCTAGGTCCATCCTTAGAGAAAGACTCTAAGGTCCGTAAGAGCTCTCATGTACCATTAATCCGATCAGTGGCTGGCATGATTGATCAATTAGCCCGCTTAGACGTGGGCTTTAGCTGATCAATACCAGTGTTCATCTGCCCAAAGATTTTCATTAGGCCCTGCGCTCTGCATGAGCGCATCCATTAGCATAGTCCAAATAGGTGGTGGAATGGAATGCAAATAGCCTGTTACTGCAAACAGCCAGAGAGTTGTGACATTTCATGGTGTGTGTGTGTGTGTGTGTGTGAACAAACCAAGTTAATTAAAACTCAGTGAATGAAAGGAATCTGATTAGAACCAAATCACTCAATTAGCCATCCGTCAATTAGCCCAAATGGCAGAGCATTACTGTATTTCATGATCAAATCCACATTGCTTGTGTGCTTTTCAGAAGAAAGCGAGGATAAACTGTGTCCTCGCCGCTATGATATTTTTGATCCCGGACCCCCGGGATGCACCGGGGATGCGGTACAGACAAACTCACCTTTCTCACCCTTTATTAAACCTCTGTGGCCAGCACCATTGTTTCATCCAACAATCCTCATTGAATAAAAGTATGCTGTCTTTTGTTCTACCGATGTATGGCCCTGTCAAGGGTCCTGTCGTTAATGTGCCATCACCACGCCTCATATCCTCATTAGACACCGGCGCACTGATGTTATTTCCTGTGTGTGTGTGTGTGAGGGCCAGGGAGAGATAGGTGTGTGTATACTGTATTTATATGTTCACGGGTTGGACAGTTGGTCATTCTGTGTGCACGCCGGGGTCAGTGAGTTGAGGATTCAATGAGTGTGTGTGTGACGTTTGTGATGAGAGAGTGCGCTACATGTCCCTCAACAGTGGACTATGGTCTAAAGAGTGGCGGCACAGAAGTTGTGTCACCACTGCTAACATCTGGGACACACGCATGATGATGATGCATTTAGTTTGCTGTGGATTAGCAATGGATTGTATTATTCTGGTAAAACAGGATATATGTCGATATTTTGTGAATGAGTGTCACCCTTCGTCGAGGGTGTGGCAATCAGAATGTCCCATGACGAACACAACGTCCTGGAGTTGCTTTGATTCGGTGGATGGGCGTTGGTTAGTGAGCACAACCAACAGGAAAAGATTTTTTTGGGGTCATTCTGGTGTTGTTCCGTAGACCACAGAAACTCACACTCAATGTCTCTCCCCGTGCTTGTCATCTCAAACACACACACGCAGATACATTTTCAGTTTTTTCTTCACTCTTTATCTCTCTTAGCCTCTCACACATACACACACAAGGTTTAAGTGCTGATGACCAGTGAGGTTGGTCATTTTCGGGGGGGGGGGGGGCAGAATGACATTTCCGCGTGGCAGTGGTGGGGCAGAGGATGACACCCGTGTCCACCCCCTCTAGGGAGGAAGTCCCTATCAGAACACAACAGGAAAGAGACAAAGAATAACAAGAGCACATCTTTTTGGACATTAAATCACTTCCTCCAGGGAAATGCGCTGACCTGCTCTTCTAGGTTTACCTCTGGGTATATCCTACAGCCGACCGAAGAATTGATTGGTGTGTGTGCGTGCTTGCGCCAGTGATCGGACCAACACGGAACATGAGTCAAAAGATTTTTCAAGTGGTTTTCTCAATTGTAGGTCTAAGGGGTGAAATTGTCAGCGTTCAAACCATTCACTCGAATACTGTCACAAGCTGTAATACTGTGATTTCTGTCCGTATAGATGACCTTTAAAAGTACATTTTATTATCAAAAGCTGTTTTGACAAAGTTGATTATACGACCATGAAAACCTGTCAAGACCCTTTGGAAGGAAAAAATCCTACACAGACTTACACGCTTTGATTCAACTCTCTTGAAATGAATTTGTGTCCTGCAAGTAAAAAACACGACTTCCTTCCTCCCTGTGGGCATCTTCCTGTTAATGTCTGAAATGGGGGGTCAGGAGGGGACAAGTGGCCCCAGGTCTTGGTGTGGTCTGGTGCTGACCCGAGAACTCCGTAACCTTTAGCTTAGCTTAGCATCACTGCCACAAACATGCAGAACGCCCTCCACGAAAACAATGAACCTCTCGACCATTAGACCCTCACATGAAAATGATGCATTCTGCCCTCGTAGTTTGTGTGTATAAACACTCATAAAGAATACTTTGAGACACCAAATAATCTCTCAATTGCATACATATTGTGCAGAGGTGAAGTATTTGTTTTATTTCTATGCTGATTTCCCTAAAAGAAGCAGAAGCTGTAAATGTTTAATTTAACAGCTCACGTTCACAGCTTGGAAGGGGCTTGTGGTATGATGGGGTCCGACTAGGGGCCCATGGTCTCTGGGTGCAGTCATTAGGCCGACTCCCCGGTTTGGAGATAAGAAACCATCTCTACACTCCCGTCTTATTGAAGATGCTCCCCTGCTATAAGCACATCTATTATGTATGAGTTTCAAATTCATACTGACATTTATATCAGTTCTGGATTTCTGTTTATGATTTGGCTACATGGGGTGTGTGTGTGTGTCCACCTCCCCTCCTCCCCACACTCCCACCCACCATCCAATCACGACCAATGTTGCTGGAAATTCAAATGCAGACTGTGATCATGTATTGCAGGGTCCAAACTTAATTAACATGTGGACTTTGGGTACTGTAGACACAAGCAACAGCTTGGGGTATGATTATCTTCAGTCAATTGGTGATTTTTCTTTAGTTTTTTGTCTTTCTGTCTCCCTCTCTCTTTCTCCCCCTTCTCTGCCTTCCTTCTCTTTTCCTTCACTTTTTTTGTGTTTCTTTCTCTGTCTGTCTGTCTGTCTGTCTGTCTGTCTGTCTGTCTGTCTGTCTGTCTGTCTGTCTGTCTCTCTCTCTCTCTCTCTCTCTCTCTCTCTCTCTCTCTCTCTCTCGCTCGCTCCACTTTCTCTCTCATGCGCTCTCCATCACCCCTTTCCTTCACATACACAAACACACACACACACACCACCTTTTCCATTGCTTGTCTTAAGTTCCAGGTGATATTGATCTGATAGTCCAGCTAGAAGCCCTCTGGTCCAGCCTCGGGCCTACTCAGAGCTTCAACCCTGGTGTACCTAGCCTCTCTCTCCCTCACACACACAACACACACCGAAAGCTGGTCAGACTGGAGAATAAGGTGTTGGGTGTTTTCCAGCACTCACCCCCCCCCCTCCCCTCTTCCACTGCCCCATAAGCACACACAAAGAGTCTTTAAAATGTCAGTCATTTTCAGCTTTGAATTCACTGAGGACGCGCGCTCTCTGTCAATCTGACGTTGATTAGCACCAGTGGACACATGGCCGCAATGTACGCTCTTCTATCTACAGCGCTTCGCATGACATCAGTTGGAAATACTGTTTTTTTGCCTCGATGTGGGCTCTCTCATTCCGCTCGCCTGTCCATCTCTCTCTCTGTTCTCTGACATTGACTGCATTGTTACTCATTCTTTCTCGGTTGTGTCTTTGTACTGTAAGCTGCAGGTCACCGTCGACTGAACATGCATTTGCTGGCGTCAAGAGGCAGTTCACCTCCAACTCCCCCCCCCACTACTTTCCCTCACCCTTTCTCCTCCTTTCTCCTCTCCCCTCCTTTCTCACCCTTCTTTCTCCTCTTTCTTTCCACCTTCTGGCTCCAACGGTACATTTTAAAAATTCATTCATGCTTTTCTTATATTTATTTGTCCTGTTGTTTATGGTGTGGGGTGTGTTTGGTTTGCACTTCTACATCCCATATGACGTCCAGTCTGCACTACCCCAATACGAAAGGTGTGTTACAGCAGCACAAAACTTATTCAAAAACAAAAGTAAAACAGAAATAACTTCTTCCCTGGCCCTCTCCGCTGTACTTTATCAACTCCCATTCACTCCTTGCCTCCCCCGCTCTCCTCTCCCTTCTCTTCCTACAACTTCCTCTTCCCATTCCCCCTCCACCGTCCTCATCCCCTCATCGCTTATCCTTGATGCCTTACCCTCCTCCATTCCTCTCCTGTCGAAATACACCGCTGTGACCCCAACAGATGCCAAGGGGTTTCCCTCAGGGGAGTCCCCTTGGTCCTCTTCCGTTTTCTGTTTGATGTCTTCATTTAGGCCTGTGATGTCCTCTCTCTCCATGCAAGCCACGTCATTTTCCTGGGCCTCTGATAAAGAGTGGCTGCTGGCAGGGACTCGGGCCTAGAATTGGAACACAGGAACTCTCAGAGTCCCCAAGGAGCGTAGGCAGACAAATAAACGATGTTTCCCCCATTACACTACCTATCTGCTGCTGCTGGGAGCAGCTGTGTGCATTTGAAGGCCTGCCAACGCTGGTGTGCGTCTCTCTCGTGAAAGATGGAGAGGAGGAGAGGTGGGAGGAATGAAAGGCAAGTTGCTGCGGTTGTTGTCGTCCACCGCTGCTGTTGCGACGTGTCTCTATTGATGTGCACCACAGACGGTCGAGTGTGTGCAGACGCACACACACAACAGAGAGGAGATGTTCCATCTCCAGATTGGTAGGCTGTGTCATTGTTGTCTGTCACACAAAGCACCCCCTCCTCACTCAAGGACATGCAGTATTGAACTGCGGAGAGCCCTGGCTTGAAATTACACATTTAAAAGAGCAAGACCACACCGCATCAGATTTTTTGATAACTAGAAGATGTAACACATTTCTGACTAATCACATCATTCACAAATCAGGCATAAAGTCACAGCATTATCTACCAATAGTCACAATGGATACATTTTGTAACCACTGACCACACTAGGGTGTTATCCAACACTCCAGTGTGCAGTCTAACGCTCTGATCAAAATGAAAAGAAGTTGGTATGTTGCTCACACAATTTATCCAGAAATCGGTGAGACGCGCTTTACAATGTGGGTGGATAAATTACATAATTTGGCTGGTCTCCATATGCAATTAGGTGCCTGACAGTAAACGGGGGTTGTGTGAAAAAGAAGTAAATACTCTGTACACTATAGAGAGATTTAGACAACATGCATTCACAAATGAAGTTCACCGATGTATATATAAGATTATGTTGATTATGTTTACTGTAAGCACTTGACACCAAAGTGAATTCCCTGTCTGTGTACACTGACTTTTTAGTTTAAACTTCATTCTGATATACTAACAAAGGAGAAACTGTACATTCGGCAAAAGGTTCGTAGTTGCCTGTGCAGTGGGTACAGTTCCCAGGTCATTTACCACTAGCTCATCTAGCTCTTCACGTTGCCTACAGCGCTGCAGTGTCTCCTTTGTAATAGCAAAGTGTCCTTCATTACACATGGCAGTAGTATGCCCAACACAACATTCCACAAAAGAAGCACTGGATTTGTTGGTGATTGTATTGTTGAGCCCTCTCCTTGTTGAATCCTACACTGATCTATTCAAAGACCAAAAAGCCACTGTCACGCTCCCAGATCTTTCTATTACAACTCGGGACGCCGACAGAATGAATTGAATGGCTACTTACTCAGAGAGTTGTTAAGGAAAGTAAGTTAAGAAATTTGATGCAAACAAGCAGCATGGTTGCGTGCAATGTCTGTTGACTGCAGTGTTATGGAAAGATTTAGTCTGAAGAAACACATTTTGACTTTCTTTGACACCGTGAATCTTCATGTGTAAAACATGCGATTGTCATGGTCACACATTGGCGGTCTGGCTGGACTGCCTTATGATGAGATCCAGCCACTATTTTGATGTTTGTGTGTGTGTGTGAGTGAGTGTGTGTGTGTGTTTCTGAATAAGTGCACCTGACAGCTTCAATGAGCGTGTGTCTCTGTGTGCTTCTCTGGATTTGTGATTGGGTGTGATGGTTTAATCTTGACAACAGGTCTGTGCAATACGTGTGGTGGTATGTGTGTGTGAGTGTGTTTATGTGCATGTGTGATTCGGGGTGTGAACCCTGCCTGCTTTTCAGCTCTGTGTTATTTCCTTTGCTCTCCATCAGAGGGTCACAATTCAAGGCTGCAGGGAACCACAGGAGACAGAGGCCTGTAGGTCCTTCAGAGTTCATTTCCCCCCCCCCCAAAAAAAAGCCATTCATGCCTGGTGTTTCTAGTGGTGTGCGTTCATAAGTGAGTGTGTCTTTGTGTGTGTGTGTGTGTGTGGTGGGTGGGTGGGTGGATGTGTGTATGCGTGGGTTGGGAGATAGTCTAGGATGGATCGTACTTCCTCTTGAGGGTTGATTTGGGTAGGGGGCAATTGTGGGCATGTGGGTTGTGCACTAGTGCAGCCTCTCATTTGGATGGACAGATTTAAGCTTTCAGGTGAGGTGAGAAAGACTGGGGTCACAGTCGAGGTTATGATTTCCATGTGTGTGTGTGGTTAGTCTTTGTCTCTATGCATGTGCAGAATTTGTGTTTGCCTCTCCACAGACATGCTTTGAGTCCCTTCACCTCATCTTTTAAAACTGATGAAGGCTTGTTTCACTATCATACTTGGGGCCTAGAATCAGGCGTTGTTTATTTCAGAGTGGGGAAGTTCCATAGAAATAGATAGCGTTATCGTGTGTCACTTGGTTTGCATGAACTTTAATATGGCACTCATTGTAGCATCAATTTTCTTTATTTTTTATTTTGAGACTTTAACATCAATAAATGTCATCATTTCATTGTCTAAGGTTTTCATTTTCTGACCTGGCATCTATGAAGGTCACACATTTCATAACTACTTGTAAAAAAGTTCACACTACAGTATATTTGAAGAGGGTGACTTGGCATTCAGCCACAACCAAACTCTTTCAACCTGTATACAATATTCTCTGGAAAAGGGGAAATCGTTTCACCTTTAATGAAGCAAAGGTCAAATTTCATACACATGCTCTTATTTTTCAGGCCACTTGCCAAGATCTGCCAGGATTAGGTTTTTGTGTCTCCAATCCTTCCAGCGAAACAGTTTCATCTCTCTTACAAAGGAGCTTGGCAAATAAGGAGAGGAGGGAGGTTTTAAAAGACGTTGACAACAACCGTTTCAACAAAACGACATGTTTGAATTAGATGTTCGAGTCCGCAAGCTCCAAATGGATTTCTGGAGTGGTTGCTGCTGCTGGGCGGAGTGGGGGGGGGCTTTCAATCGGACGTAACCTTGAGTCTTTTTTAAATGAGCTCTGTAGGATGTAAGTGGTGGTATAACGCAAGTGTGTCTGAATGCATGCTCCTCATTTATTAAATGTTTTTTAATTTTTTATTTGATTTATTTTTTCATAGAAAAATCACCCTCTAAAGATGTGCCATTGTCCTGGCAATTAATGGAAGGCTGGCAGCTAGGTTCAGGTACTTAAAAGTTACCACCCCCCCAACCCCCACCCCCCTGCTATTTTTTATGGCTAATAAGAATGATAATAATTAAAAATAAAATACATCTTAATGCTGTAGGCTTCCTCTTTATGCATAATTATGTATTATGCATGCGTCTAAATGAAACGACTACGGCCTTCGGTCCGTTCGTTCTCCCAACCCCTGTATTTGTTTTGCATGCTAAGGTGAGGGTTTTGCATAACAATGGGAGTGATCCTATTCAAATGTTGGCCTATTAATTTAAGCCGTACATTTTTTAAGTTTGTCTAAAGGCGGACGAACAATGCGCCCCAATCGCTCAGCGATGAGAAACTTGGCTAATTGACTCTCTGAAGAGTTCAGCCATTTGGCCTTCTCTTTGGTAGTACTCCTGGCACTTTGAATGTTCAGACAAACTCTGAATAAAACTGGGTGAGGTGTCTTCACTGTTGGGGACACCAAAATGGCAATTTTGGGGGAGGGGGGCAACAGTTCTGTCAGTCAATGTTGTTTAGATACTAAAGAGGAGAGCCCATACCGTTGGCCTGTGCATGTGGACTGTGAGATGAAGACAAAGATAGGGTGGAGGGTAGTACAGATTAATGTGTGTGTCGGGGGGGGGGGGGGGCGGGCGGCTGTTGAAAGCCACTGTGCCCTCCTTTAAAACAGGATCTGTGTTCTGTAGGCCAAGAGGCTGGTGAGATGGATGAAACAGAACCAGATGCCTGGGGTCTCAGGGATTTCCCTGGTTGTCTGGTTCCGATCACTTTTCTGAGTGGCATCTCGTCACCACTCCTTGAGAACTTCCAGATACTTTTGGCACTTATGTGATCTGCGCATGGCTAACAGGGTGGTTTGTTTCTGGTTTGAATAGGCCTATGCTTCAGAACCCAGTCTTGTGACTGCAGGTGATGTGTACAGCATGGAAAGGCCCCTGGGGGTTGTGTTTGTAGTTTGTAAAGCCAACAGCAGGTGTTTTTGCCACAATATAAGAATGATGTAGCCTATAATTTCAATAATTTCTGCTATAATTTTCTCCACTTGTTGCTAGGCCCGACTCGGTGGTGACCACCAACACTTTAACTTGTTGCACAGGCAGTATCCATCTCTTCTGTGCGAATACGGAATATGCTAGAAAACTAATGAGAACACTATGCGTGATGTGTTCCAAGAAACGGTTCAGATGCACTGAAAATGCACACAACTCCAGGGTGTTTCTGCCATGAAGGGAGAACTCGTTTAGGAACTGCCATGTGTGAAGATACGTCGCTCTTATAATTTTTTTGCTGTCGGCAAACTTTTCCTTTGTTTTGTTTTTGTGTTATCTTAAGAGATAGAGCTCAGAGTTTTGCTACCTTCTGGGATGGAGGTTTGTGGAGCATATATTTTGGAGTCCTTTTTTTTCATTACCAGAGGCTTCACTTGTTTAGAGTCTGTGTGTAAATGTATATACATTATTTATACAAATTCATGTAGAGGGTTTACAGGTTTAATACTCTTCACATGAGAAAGTGCGCTGTGTGCCAAGCTTGGAGTTTGTCTTTTACACCAGGAGGTGAAATTTCTTGAATGCTGTTTGATAGCCGTGATATAAATACCACTATAAATACCACTATTATTACTATCTCTGGTACCATCTTAAGAGTGTTTCTTTATTACTTGAATAGTAATAATTCAACAATAAGTAGTACAATGCTTAATGAACTGATAGGTTATGCAATACTGCCTTTTTGACTAAAGAAATCCATAGTAAAGGACTGAGGTGTCCTCTTTCTATCTGTTTGTCTGTTTCTATGTCAATACATGTCTAGGCCATCCCCACAGGTCAGTATGCTCTCCTTTGAGGGCACCAAAACCCTCTCCCTGACTGTGTTCTCTCTTTCCCCCACGTAGGTGCCCACATCCTCAGCAGCGGTCATGCAAGGTGGTTGCAACCTTCATGTGGAGGTGGAGGCGGAGCTTAAGTCATGTTTCAGCAGAAACCCCGCACCTCAGAAGTCTCACAGCCTTTTTTAACTGACACACTTCCTCGTTATTTCTCTAATCTTTTCGTTTCCTGTTTTGTACTTGTAGTCACTTTGTATATGTTTTTTACTAGTACTTTGATTCTTTTACTATTACTTTGATTCCAACCTAGATTGCCCCCCATAAATAAATGACATACACAATGAAGCATGTTTGCATAACATGACAAGTAATGCAATTTGACCTAGGTACATATCTAGTATCTGGTCAAACGTCCATGCTGAAATAAAATTTGACTTTACTGGACTGGGATCTATTGGTAAAACTTTGCCAGGCCTGACAATAACTTTACAATGCAGTTACTAGACTGAAATAGCAGCACACACCTTACAGGTGACAATGATAACTAGGAGAAAGAACAGTGTCGTAAGCATATAATTATTTTATTGAAATATGAGGAAAAATTCCATCAGCTTCAAATAACCTCCCTGTGACAGGAAGTGGCATGACGGGTGAGTGGGACAGCAGGGGGTGAAAGGTCATAAAAGAGCAGAAGGTCAGCATGTTCAGGAGAGATGTATCTGGGGGTATGCGTGTATGTGTCTGTGTTTGACGACATCCAAGCAGCTGCAGAACTTTACAATAACACACAAATGAGAGGGAGGAGAGGACCGATAGAGATTGTCTGATCAATTCAGTACACACATATTAGAGGAGTGGGGCAACAAGACAGTAAAGCTCAAAGACATCATAGGGGTTAAAGCAAAAGATTTAGCCGAAAGGGCTTTTTTTCTTCTGTACAAAACACACTGCTTTGAATGAATACTGAGTTAAATAACCACTTACACTTACAAAAGCCATAATGTTTCTGTAAAAAATCTGGTTTTGTCACAGACAAATTCGAAGCTTATGCCAACGGGATACTTAAAATGTTCTGTACATATGCAAATGTGGACATGTGAGGGGGGAAAATGCTTTGTTTTGATAAACATGCCACAGAGGTGAGACTCTTCATCAAACACAACGTGATGACTCACAGCCAGAAGGATGACGGTACTTGACAGATTTTTTGTGAGGCCCTATCCAAGTAGTACTTGGACGTTTGGTAAAACTGTGATAAGACAACAACTATAGAATTTTACGCAAGGATAGTGCGGAATGACAAACATCTGAATGGTTGAAAGAAAAAAAAAGATTTGTTTGTTCATTTGGACACATTACAATTAACCACAGCTCAATAGACAGATGCAGTCTTTGGTATACCGTGGAACAGACCGGACTGAAATATAAGCTTGGGACATCTGAAATTCAATAATAAAAAGTGATACAACAAGAAAATCAGCCACACCCATTCACTTAAATAAAATACGTCTCTTCAGTTTACAGTTTGGATTCTTGGAGTCATTTAACAGAATCCAAAACAAATCAGATAATTTCTGTGTTCATTGTCTTGTTCCAGAGCTGCATTTTAAAAACTATTATTAAAAAAAATAACACGCTACGGTAAACAAATTGCCGTTGACGCCTTATGTACGCCGCACAACTAGAAAACTAAAGATGCAATAAATTATCTTCATTATTAAGTGTAACCAGTGACATACATCAAAAAAGGTAGAAGACCATAAAAAAGAAAAACAGTTCTACAAAAAAACAAAAAGTTGGAAACTGAAAAAACGGAACCCTTACACAATCTGCAAAAATTAATGAATGCCATCCAAAAAATAAAACAGATAGAAATTCTACTGAGATTCCTTTCTGATTTTAGTGTCTCACGACATAATTAAGTACTGGTCAAATAAAGAAATAAACACTGTACACACCAAATAAAACAAACCAGAGGAATCCCTTTTTTTTTTCTTTTTGTTTTTTAAGGAAATCATTGCTTTGCAATTTGCTTCATCACAGTTCTCTCCCACATGACAACATTAATGTAAACACATCTTGAATTATTCTTTTTTAAATTTTTACAACATTAATACTTTATATATATATTTGTACATATTTTTCATTCACATCTGCACGGTTAGCTAGCATGGAAATGAAGTAAGGCAAGACTCACATAACTGTGACATCACAAAATTGTATAATACTGATAGTTAAGGTTTTGTTACTTTTTTTGTTCTGCAGCAGGCTTTGGTCTGTTTGGAGGAAGGCAGCATAGCTCCTCCTTGTCACCAGATTCATGCTTTAGTTCCAGTTATTCATGAGAAAGATATTTTTTTAAGGGAAATATGGTACAAATACACTGATGTTTTATAACAAGATATATTCATAACTTATGTGTTCAAAACAGATTTGATAGAGACAAACAGAAAATCGGTTTTTGAATGGGCTTAACAATAGGAATCAGAGGGAGAAGATTTTTTTTGTCTGTGTTCACTTCTTTTGTTTTCAAAGTTTACAGTTATTTTGCCGAGTTTCTTCTTGAGTGAGGGTTTTGGATCTGACGATCTGTTTTTTTACATTGCCACCATTTACCTGTCTGCAATGAGTGGTAGGGCAGCCATTTTGGTAATGTGTGTCCCAGGCAACCGACTATCTTGTACCAAATGTGACGGCCGTGGCTATCTTCAAAGAGCAAATGCCTTCAGACAAAGTCACTGTCCATGCTTCAAGTCCTCACCATGGGCTGTGAGCAAGAATGCCCTCTTCCATGTATGTAAGCTACCAACAGTGTGACAGGTGCATCATACTCATGGTTTGTAGCTTGACCTGCAGTTCAAGTCTGACAATACTTGTATTTGTGCTGTAAAACCTTGCCCATAAACAAAAAAGTGTTTTCCAAGTGTTTTTTTCACCCTCAAGACCCGAGAAAGGCCAGAGAAACTTGCAGAGTAAAGGGATTGACGTGTTTGTAAGGATGTATTCATGTGTCCTGTCTGTGTGAATGTACTGTAATGTTTTTTATTATGTGCTTTCACCTGCTTGAGCGTTTTTCTTCCAAGTCTACAATTACAGTAGGGAGTAGAGACGCCGGCGTTAGCACTGATGGAGTCTAGGGCCCCCGGTGATTGGACCAGGTGCATCATGGGTATTGTAGTTTTTTCTAGGCCCTCTTGGCATGGAGCATCTCAATGAGCAGGTTGTTGCACGGTACGTCTCCGTTGAGGTGTTTGTAGTAGAGGTACTCCTCGGCCTGAAGGCTGATGGCGCGTATCTCCGGTAGCCGTAGGAGTAGCTGGCCAAACTTGTCCGTCTGCTGGGGGTAGTTGCACATGACGTAGTCCAGCAGGGCTGCATTGACCTGCTCCTGGACGCTCTCCACCAGGTGGAAGTTCTCCAGGTTCTTCACATCTACAAAGGGGAAGGGGAAGGAAACAGGAAGTTGGGGGAGAAACAGGAAATCAAGAAAAACACAAAGAAATTCTGTTAGATATAAGATAAGGTTTATTATATGTAACATTAATGTGAAAAAAATCCTTTCCTCTGAGCTACTAAGTGATGAGAGAGGATAAGGCGGCAGGTGATGAAATCTTAAAAGGATTTTTATTCACAACACTGAATGATGCAATTTCCCCTTGTATTTTTTCACCAGATCCTCCCAGGAGAACAGAATGGAGTGAGAATCGAAATAAGCCCTTTCCTCAGAGATTACCTCCCCCGGAGTATATGAATTATGTAGGCCAGAATTAAAGCCATGGCAAAGGCCAGATACTTGACTTGACTTGCTTTGCGATAATATACTGTTCCTTTAACAAGAATTTCTATGTTCTATGTCTGTAAAATCTTTAATTTAAAGAGATGATAGATATAGATAAAAAATTGCTGTTTCTTAAATGTACTGAATTGAAAGCACTTTCTAACAGCTTTTCTTGCTTTTCTTACTATATTTCTCTGAAGTTTTACTCTGTTGGAACAAAGAGTGACAATTTGGGGCACAAGAATATATAAAAAATAAAATAATAATTAATCTGTTCAACCCCACTTTGAGTTGTTTCTGAAAGGGCTAATTGATATCGTCAGGGTCCCTGTATCCAGCTGGAAACCCTGGACCATCCACACACACACACACACACACATACAGAACTTAGGCATGTCCAGCACACACAAATGCACCAGCTGGCACACACATCCCAGAAAAAAGGCTGCCTCTTCCGTTGCCACTGCTAGCACACACACATTCACTCATCCTGACCATACTGCTATTGCTTTACCTCTCTGTCCTTCCTTCCTTCCCTCCCTCCCTCTCTTGTTTCAGTTTAGTTTTTTTTCTCTCTCTCTCTCTCTCTCTCTCTCTCTCTCTCTCTCTCTCTCTCTCTCTCTCTCTCTCTCTCTCTCTCTCTCTCTCTCTCTCTCTCTCTCTCTATCTCCCTGACTTGGAGCATCAGGGAGGAAGAAAGGTGGGAGGGAGATACAACGGCAACAAATGAGGTCTGAAGAATGAGAAACCAGTCCTTCAAGGCACCTCCACTTACAGAATGATGCACTTTCTCCTTAATTTGTAGATTGCATGTTTGGCCTTTATGTGTGTATGTGTGTGTGTTCACCCTGACCCCTTTATGACACATAGAGGCTAACTAAGGCCATGAGGGGGACAGGAAGGGGAGGGGGGTATAACAAAAGACCCTCCAAACAAATATGACATATGCTTTTTCCTGCTGTCACTCACTTTGCTGACCTGCTCTTATCCTTGCAGACCTCAACAAGGAGGACTGGGGCTTACTGTAACATGGTGTATGAGCTATTGGTGCTTCTCTCTGCAAATAGTCAGACGCATTCAGCACAATGAACAGTAACATACAGTACAAAGTTATTCATATCTCTTTGCCCTTTTTGGAGTATACCATGTTGTTTTGTGTTATATTGTGTAGGATTCATTGTATAATTATATTATATACTACATCCCAGGGCCTTCCCTGTTCTCAATCTGGCCCACTAAAATCTTGTAAAATAAAAAAGTTTTGAAAATTGTCTTCCTTTTGCCCTTGAAATTGTAGCTTTGTTGTCAAAACATTCTTACATGAACAGTTCAATGTCATTTTCACTGCTTATTTCCATTTAAGAAATATGAGAAAACGTGACAGGGCTAGCCCAGATCACAGACAAAACATGCCTGATGTTGCCATGGTATCACAAAATGTTGTCTGGGGTTGTGTGTACAGTATATGCGTGTGTGTGTGTGAGGGGAAGGGTGAGTGTCTGCGAGGTAGTTAGAGAGGGGGGAGGGGGGGGATCTCCAAACTACAGAAATTTCCAAGCCAATGCCTCTCTAGCTAATGAGGGGAAAATATGTAATTTTAATTGCTAATTATTATGAGGGCCGCCTTCTGTAAAAAAAATATTCTTTTTAGGGACTGTTCATACAACAGTGATGATCGATGACAACAACTTGTTCCCTTTTCTGAGTAGCGAACCAAGCCAACAAACAAACAGGATTACTGGGCCAGAATTTGTCCCATTTTGGATTGTGGTTCGGAAAGTGGCTTGAGAAGACTACACTCATGAGCTACAGAAGAGGGAGGGAGGGAGGGAGGAAAGGAGGGATGGAATCATTATTTTGATCAACGCTGCTCAAACGGAGTCAGGTTTTAACGCTTAGTCTGGTAAGCACTCTCTCTCTCTCTCTCTCTCTCTCTCTCTCTCTCTCTCTCTCTCTCTCTCTCTCTCCCTTCTCTCCATCTCTCTGTCTAGTCACTGTGGGACTAATTATCAACTTTTTTCACATAAAATAGGCTCAGTGCATTGCCGCATCGCGTCGAGAGCTCAAATGGAGACCCTGAGGTCCCGTGGAATACATTGTTTCGTTTGACGAGCAATCACGCCAAACCCACGACCCTACACGCACGCCCGCACACACATACACACACACACACAGGCCCTCAATACTCCTCAGCGCCTTTTAATTAGACCAAATCTGCATGGCGTTACATCCAAAACATTCATATCAGATCTGTGCACACGTGTTTGTGTGCCGGTGCATTCTCACTTGTCACATAACTGCACACAAATACTGTTAACAAACTTGAATTAGTCTGTGTTGTCGATGCTCTTTAAATGGAATTCATGCAACAATGGAGACACAAACCTAGAATGTTACACCCCTCCCCCCAGGGAACACCTGAACTCTAAAGACAGAGCAGGCAAGATGGCAATACAGAGAAACATGGCGCAAAGATAATAAATTAACTGAGGTCTTGAGGTCTGAGATGATGAACTGAGGTCTCAAGTTTAAACAGAAGAAAGATTTTTTTCGGGTCAAACTTCACAGAATGTCCCTGAAAAATCAAGGAAGAGAAAAAAACAACAACAATCACTATAAAGTGTCTGTATGTTAAAATAAAACGTGAGCTTTAAACCGGGGTCAACTTCCAAATGTGCAGACTTATGCCTCTGTCCATTGCTATCTCCTGGCTTGAATTCCCGTTTTTTTTTTTACGATCACCGCGGTGACAACAAAGAGAGAGAGTTTGGGACTTGGCGTCTATGTCAAACATTCCCTTTGCAGAGCACTGTAATCATTTTTATCATCTCTCAGTCTTGTAAATGACAATTTTCTTTATCATTAACTTATTACCTGAACCCTAACCTCCTTCCAATCTGGGGAACATGGTGTCGGAGAGAGAGAAAGAAAGAGAGAGAGAGAGAAAGAGAGAGAACTCGTTGACCCTTGCCTAGATGTGTGTGTGCCTCTGTGTTGTGTCTGTGTTTGTGTATGCGTGTGGGTGCCTGTGTCAATACACACATGTGCGGATGAGGGTTTATGGAGAATCTTGAATGAAGCAAGAAAAAGGGCAATGGCCACCAGGTCAGCTTTCTAAGTTTAATCATAACTAGACTGCTGAGTCACTGACTGGGCAATAGTATGGTACATGTTTTTGTACTTGTTCAGCGGTGCAACGCGTGTACTGGTTAAGGCAACAAACTAGTGAATGAATTGACACAGACACACAGATCCCAAACAATAAATCTCGAAAGGCTTTCCACGTGAGTAAGGCTGTCTCCTGGACACTTTCCTTCTGAGCACTACGAAACAGTCTGCTCCTTATCTTTCCACCCAAAAAGCACCCAAATTGCTCCCCCAAACCAATTTCCCACTTGGAGGTTTTTCACCTCAGAGATTCCACACCTGAGTGGCAACGTGGAAAAATTGGAGCTGTGTACCTCTTTAAGATTTCATGGGAATCTTTAAGGCTATCCAATGGCTAGCACTAGCTACAGTATCATAACAGCTCCGGCCTAGTGCGAACAGTGCATTCGTAAGTATGAGAGAGTTTATGGGCCGTCACACAGGGCCATTATCAAACTCAGCTGGATTTTGATCTCCATAAAGATTCAGGGCTTGATATACACTGGCTGCCCCACATTCACACGCCTTGGCGAACATGTTATCAGCAACTTTCCGGAGTGACAGCACCTGGCTATCTGGGACAAAACCTATTTCCAGGGAGCTAAGCATAGAGTAACGGTTGCTTTGATGTTGCTTTAATAAGTAATTTGTAGGGCCTACATGAGCACTATATTTAAGGACCTCCATGAGTACGCTTTGTGATTGATAAGACTTTACTTATAAATGAGTGGTGAAGAACCTATGTAGACCTCATGAAAGGTTAATGACGTTTCATTAAACCTTAAAAGGTATACTGCGTTTTGCGGTAGTCCAACGCTAAAAGTACAGTCTGACAGAGACCAACAGAGACCAATTCCGGCCTGCACTCAGGCCAAACTGACGGTGTATTAACAATGCACAATTAGCAGTTCACGCTAGTTCCTGGTTCTCAAAACAAGCCTTCTCATTGGTCGATGATGAGCCTATGGGGACAGGGTTTTGTCAGCGAGTCAGAATAAGGCATGAAGGCTCAATTTTCTCTCCCCTCGTCAACCTTCTATACCACTGGGGCCAACGCTGCCTAGCTATGAAAGAGAATTAAACAGGAATGGTCCAGTTGGGGATATATTAAGTCAAATCTGAGCCGCCGTCGCTATTGTTGTTATACTAAGCAGGTAGCTTGCCAAGTCCATTCTGTCGCCCAAGGACGGGTCGACTGGCTCGCCGGGCGCGGTGAAGATGCTAGGAGGACGAGAAAAGCGCCTTAGGTATGATGAAATAAACAAGAGTGGTGCTCCGAGCCAGAAGGCTAACCTCTCTTCTCGCTAATGCTCGCTGCAAGGCACTAGAGCTTTGTCCTGAGGAGAGAGGGAAATATATTTACATCCATTCATTCTGGATGTGGCCCCAGTGCCCATGTTTTTAAGAATTGTGAGAAGCAGCGGTGAAGAGGTTTGTATCAACACAAATAATCACCGGCAAATCCCCACCTTCTTACAATTCAGCCAATCTTGTGATGTCAATATGGCACTCTCTATCCATAGAGTGAATTGTACTGGTACCAAGAACGCAGAATAAGGTTTTTCTACCGGGTACTTTGGTCGGTCCCCTATTTCTATAGTCATTTCATTGTATTTCATCCCATAATAAAGGGACGGGAGCAGGATTCACTCAAAACTTCTCTCCCTTAGCATTGCATAGCACTATACTGTATTTTGTTAAGAGAGGGAGAGAGAGAGAGGGAGAAAGGTGTACTTGCATAAGCAATGGCCCTCTCTGCCACATCCATCTGAGTCCAATCCCTACCCCAACCCCCCACCATCCCCCGTCCGCCCCCCTCTTTAGCCCTCCCCGAGGCTGAGCCAAATTCCTTTCAATGTGTCGACCTCTGCAGGGTCAGGCCGCACTCCCGGGCCTATGCTCTCTCACCTCTCTAATGCTCTTAACCCCTCTTCTGCCAACAGGGCTCCTGGCAACATAAGTAGCCGCCTAGCCAGCGCTAATGAAGCTAGCTAGCGCCACAGTAACCTGGCTAACTCGGCCGCGAACCACCGAATGACACCGAAAAAGAATCGACAAGAGTAGGCACACAAACAATATGCTCTGCAGCGTTTCGCTTCACCCTTCTACTTAACTCTGCCCAGCACCCGCCCTCCAATCTTCATTCTACACCCCCAGTCCCACCTCTGAGGATGGAAGGGGAACGGTTGTGGTGTGTGTTCGTCGTCTATTCTATA